>NC_090713.1:12241876-12544906 GCF_040954835.1 Lepisosteus oculatus
ACAGAGTTGCCTGAAACCCAGAGGGTACAGGGGAGCCAGGCAAGCTACAGGCACAAGTTGGAATTCACTCTGTAAGGTCCCTGGCAAGGTGCTATATCTATATTTATACATATTCCTCATATTCTGGGCACGTCTATCACTTTTTGTAATTTACTCTCTGTAAATGTGTTTTTTTTTTCTTGAAGTTAGTTAATGATAACTATGATCCAAAATGTTCTAGCATACAGTATGTTTCATGTGAAAATCTACTGTATATCTAGAATATTATAGTAAGTAAATTATATAGTATTTAACAATCAAAATATCAGAAAATTACATTGTCTCAAGCCTTTTCTACATATACATTATGTAAATAAACACTAAGGTGTCATTTTGGATTATATCAAATTTGAGTTAAACATCAAATGTTCAGAACTCAATATTTCCTTTTTGGTCAGCAGGTAGTATTTTGGCTGTGAAAATGTCACATTTTGGCTGTCCGGGACACGATGATGCCTACGAAATATACCAACTGACACCTTTCACAGTCAAGATGGCTTCATCTGTATGGTAGAAATAACATTCCGTCTCTTTCTTGAGGTCAGTTTTAATAACTGTAGCCTGTATTTCTTATTGTAGTTGTACTGTATTTGATGATACGTGAAGGAAAAATATTCAGCATTTCATGTGTCTTCAAGCTCCTGCTTCATCTGATTGTCATTCTGATAGATTGAGTCTTGTTTATCATGTCATTTAGAAACAAATTTCTTCTGCTTTAACAGTAGCTTCTGTGTTCTGTCTTCACAAATGAGTTGAATGGGTTGTAATTGGACATTAAACAATACGTTTCACAAGATAAAATAGACATTAAGAGATGCTTAAAATCTATCGAAGAATTATGTTTGATGGCAATTGTAGTATTAGGTTCAGTGTTACAAGCCCAGCTCTTTTCAATGCAATTGTAGCAGCTCTGTGTTACGCCCAGGCTGGGGGCAGCCTGCGTACAGGTGTTGCTCCAAGCAATCTGTGCATTCTCAACCCTCTCCAACCACATGAAAACATAGCCTTCATCAATCTTTCAATCATGTGCATCCTTATCATATAATTAAATAACATGATTTAAGGATAATTCCCTGTAATAATGCTGCATACTTTTGCGGAGTACTTAAGAGCTCTTTTGTTTGTCCGCTGCCTTCAAAGGGCACTGAATATACAAGGAAGGTTTTCTCTTGTTGCCTCTTTTCAGTTGTCTTGTTCACAATATGGCCCGTTCCGCCCTCTGCTGTACAGCCCTACAGGCTTTCACCGCAGGAGCCTTCCTCATCAGACAGCTTTATAACCAAAGCCTGCAAATCTTCCTCCCCCAAAACCCTCTGAAGTCCGTTGAGTGCCTGTTCTTGGAGTTTGGCTTGTCATTCTCCATGGTTCCTCACATTCAGGGATTGGACATTAACATTGGACATTAACATCGGGGATTGGTTCCTGTGGATGAGACAGGAGAGCAGCTCCTGTAGAGTTGTAAACCTGTACATCTGGAATGTTTTCATATAGAAGTATGCCACTGTGTGAAAGAAAAGCTCCAGCCCTGTCCACAGTAGTTATCTTCTGTGTCTTGAGTGTGGATCTTAGTTGTTTTCAGTGTAAAGGCTGTTCCAGACCCACTGCCACTGAATCGATCAGGAACCCCAGACTGACTGGTTGTTTCATTTTAAACCATGAGCTGTGGAATCTGGCCTGGTTTCTGCAGGTACCAGTGGATCATTGTTGATAAACTGACTGCCTGTTAAGCTGATTGAGACTGAGCTGGAGAGAACAATCTACCCACAGGACTCTGGAGTTGAATTGGTAAGAACAAACTTTTAATGCTTGTGTTTGTAATAAATGTTTGTGTTTTGATTTGCATGTGAAACACATTTACTTGCACATTTCCATTAAACAACTCAAAATTTAACATAGGTGATTGAAATTAAATTGTAACTAAGATATGAAAACTAAAGTTAACTTTGAGTATTACGAAATTATTAATGTAATTAATCTTCATATGAGCAAAAGGCTCCAATGTCTCTAGCATAACAAATTGAATTTTACATTAAGATAAATTACAATATATTACACATCTGTATACTATGTATAAGCTCACTTATGTTCAGTACTACTGTATGTGCTCTGCAGCTGTTCTGAGTTTCCACTCTGGTTCCTATTGATGAGTCAGAGCAGTTCCTGTAGAGTTGAAGGAGGTTTTTGTACAGACGTGAATCACTGTGTGAGAGGGAAGCTGTTACTCTGCTGACAGTAATCATCTCCTGCATCTTCAGTCTTGGTTGGGTTGGGAGCTGCTCACGTTCTGGTGTTGCTCCTGGCAACCAGTGCATTCACACAGGGTCTCAGTCTGTATCCAACTCTGTGCAAACGCACTAGGGACACATCTCTCAGCCTCCAGCAACTTATCAATCAGGTGCACTGCAATCATCCAGTTAGGCTCACTATTTCTGGGTAATTCCCTGCCTGTTCGGTGCTCAGACTTTGAGCTCATGTTCAGTGCCAGTGAGTAGTAATGAGTAGTCTTTTACTTTCTCTCAGCCTACAAACTTTTCCTGACTTTTTTCCAGCCTTGACCTTGTCGATCTCTGCCCCTGCTGTGCATCCAGAGCTCAACCTGTTCTAACTGATGCCTGCCCTGCCTGCTTCATCTTCCACTTGTTCCTCAGTTGAGCCTCATTCTTCCTGCTCTGGTACTGATTCCTCATTCTGATTATCGATGAGAGTCACACAAAGTAAGCAGCTGCATCACTACAAAATTAGACACCAGGCTGAGAGTGTGTCCATATACAAGTAGAATTCTCCCCAAGTCTTTTCAGCACAAGAGAAGTCTTGCTACTCTCTTCCCACCTGCAATTCCTTGTGATCAATCAAACAAATGCAGTTGGGACTATCGGTGTATATTCAGTGTTAGCAGTCATACTGAAGGAGTGAACTGAGTTTCTTCCTCCTTGTCTGACTTGCAGTCTGTTCCTGAGACACACCATGTGCACAAACAGGTGTACTTAAGAGTCACTTAAGAGCAGAGTCCTTTTCTCTTTTGTCCCCCAAAAATCTGAGTTATCTGGTAATTATGAGATAGCAAATTACAGCAAATTATCTAATAATTACCAGACAGCAATGATCATTTCACTGTATGAACAACCTGTTACAGTTTGCAATGAGACTACCACCAAGTTACCGATAGCTTTGCTGGAACTGCGGGTTTAGTGTTCCTTATGTGCAGTGCTGCAAAATGTGCATGGACTTGCTTCTCCCTCTGGTTTATTTGCAATGAAATGTTGCAGTAGTAATCTCCTGCATCTTCAGCCTGGACTCCAGTGATGGTCAGAGTCAAGTCAGTTCCAGATCCACTGCCACTGAAACGCTCTGGGATCCCTGACTGACGGATTGTAGCCCCATAGATCAGGAGTTTGGGAGCTTCTCAAGGTTTTCTGATGGTACCAAGCAAGACAGGGCTTTTATGAGCCACCATGATAACGCTCACCCACAGAACTGCTGGTCTTACAGCTCATTCTTCACTATCTGATCAGGGAGAAGAGATGTCGCTGAAGGAGTCTGAGTCACAGTAATCTTTTCACTGGAACATGGAACAAAATAAACCAGGAGCTGTGGAGGCTGACCAGATTTCTGTAGGTACTAGTGCAGGAAGTTGATAATGCCACTGGTAACAGAGCTGCTGGATATACAGTACCTCTGATAGAATCAGCTTCTCCTGGGAGAACAAGCTGAGCTGGTGACTGAGTCAGAACAATCTGCCAACAGGACACTGGAAATTAAATAGCGACAATAGTAAATAGTAACAGATAACGAATTGTTAAAGCTTTCTAGCTGTAAATATTTGAGTGTTTTCTATTGCCTAAGAAAACATATTTCTACATCTCAATTAGTTTTTTTTTTAATTTACTGTTTATGATTATGTTGGCAGGGCTAAGGTTAACTTTATTAAAAAATAATAGGTTGAGTCAATGATGTCCTGTGTGTCAATAACTTTGAAAGGGCTGAAGAGTGAATAATTAACACTGTGTTTCTTACTTCAACTTGAGGTAAAATTGGGCACAAAGTTAGTTGTCTATCGGAACTCCTGGAATTATCCTGTAATGAATATGTTTTATTTATCATTGAGAATGATGCAGGACCAGATTCAAACATGTCCTCACAGACCATGACCTTACAGTGCACAAACTGTGTTTATACCTCCTCTTGGCTGAAATGACTGATCTATAAAGGCAAAATTGCATAGAAGAGACACTTTGCATTGGCAGGACATGCTTCAATGCTCTGGGAGTGTATATAGCCCAGTGAGTTTAACACTTCATGACTGAGAGCTGCCCTTCATGGCAACAGAACCCACAACAACAATGACTTTCATCACTATCTTCATCTGGGCACTTTCATGGTGAGTAGAAATTAAATTAATGCAAAGAAATGAAGTAAGGAAATTTGCAATGCAGAGACATTTTCTGTTATTTTTCAACACTAAAACTAATTGCAAGATGATGAAATAATTAAATTCTGGGCATTTCACGCATATCATTAAGAAATTATATTACCAGTAATACATTTATTTCATTCCAGGTTCCAGTGGACAGATTACTGTGACTCAGACTCCATCAGTGACATCTGTTCTCCCAGCACAGACAGTCACTGTGAGCTGTAGATCCAGCAGTTCTCTGGGTACCGCAATATACCTTATGCAAACTAGATTGTGTTAATAGTATCCGGAATAACCTTGTAAAACCGGCAGGTGGAGGTAATAAAGCTTAAGCTCTCCTATACAGCATTTGAGCTGTCACCAGAAAACATTTGGTTTTCTGCGAATCCCGATCACTGCTAAGGGACAATCTTTATTCAATTAAGAATTTAAGTTGTATACTCTTTAGACTTTTAAATTTAAACTGTGTATAACAGCATGTTAATCATTATACATCAAAAAGTTGGTATATTTTATAAAAGCAAGATTGCTCAGTTGGACAAAAGTACACATTCTACCCCCTTTATCATAAATATTTTAATTATGCAGAAATATTTCTATCTTTACCGAAGACATTACTAATAGTATTAATAATGACTGACCTTGGACAACCTGAAAACTCAAAGTATTACCCTGGTCCACTTTCATTGTAACCATCTTTGGAAACTAAAATACTTTATTTTTTCATTGACAAAAAGCAACACCACAGCATTTCGTTGATCCGATCATGTATTTGTTTCCAATCATACAAAGTAAGTTTTGAGAGTCTCCGATTCCCCATGTTTAACATGCTTATAATCGATATTAATTTAGGAACATAAACATATTATGTAAACTGTATATGGCTGGTATTGGTATTTTAAAGAAAAAATACACACCAGTATTCCATTTCTCCCTAAACTTTTTAAGCATCAAAGTCTTACATGTGGTTATTTCGGAAACATTTTTATGTGCTTCTTCTGACCATATTAAGTTTATATACTTTGTAAAAAGTGATAATGTTTAACCTTTTCTGTGAATTCGCTCGTTATTGGTGTAAAAAGCATACTTTTCGAATTTTATTAACAGGGAACATAATATAGAATCGCATATCTAAACAAATTAATAATGATATAATTATATTCATGTACTGTCTGGCAGAATAAACTGAAGATTTAGTTAATGCGACACAGAACTATTAAGAATTATTACCTCTTTTTACACTTGAGAACAAATGAGAACAAGTCATGCAGGAGAAGGGATGGAGACAGGAGGCGTGTCCAAGAAGTGCAGGTGTCCAAGGGAAGCGAGTCTGGGGCGAACAATCCAAACAGACAGACACAGACAGGGAGAGAGCCTGAGGTCAGAGTGCAGGGTCTGCCATTGTACAGCGCCCCTGGGGTTAAGGGCCTTGCTCAGGGGCTCCAATGGAGTAGGATTCCCCTGTCTATGTGGGATTTGAACAGGTAACTTTCCAGCCACAGAGCCACCGCTCTGCCCCAGCATATTACTAATAGTACTGTATTTATAATGAATGACCTTGGACAAGCTGTAAACTCAAAGTATTACCCTGGTTCACATTCTTTTTAACTGTCTTTGTAAACGAAAATACTTTATTTTTTCATTGACAAAACACCACAGCATTTAGTTGAGCCAATCACGCATTCGTTTCCAATCATACAAAGTAAGTCTTGAGAATCTCCGATTCACCATGCCTTTCACATGCTCATAAAATATATTAATTTAGGAACATAAACATACAGTATTACTGCATGTAAACTGTACTGTACAGTATATGGCTGGTCTTGGTAGTTTAAAGAAAAAATACACACCAGATTTAGAACTTTTAAAAATTAAATCTATTAAATCTATTTAGGTGTTTTATTGTTTAATAACCTAATCACACAATAGAATGCAATAAAGAGCATGTAATCCTAAGACTGCAAGTAAAAAACCTCTTTGATTCCCACATTTATATGTTCCATCCATAAAGGAAGGGCCCTCTTGATGGCAGGGAAGAGTTCCAGAGTTGTCATCTTCTTCTTGCTGTAGTACTTGAAAGTCCAGTTTGTCTTTTTGAAATAGTTTCCTTGAGGAAACTTTGTTTAGATACAGATTAATATGCACAACACCTCTCTGTAAACATGTTCAACTCTCAAGAATTAGAATGAAAATAAAAACATTTTATACTCAAGGACCCGTTGGCCAAACATCTTGAGTTCCGAAACACCTGCTAGAAAGATGAAGCTGGGCTAAGTTAATTTGTAGTCTGACTGAGTAGCAGCTTGCACTTTGCTGAGAATGTCCTTGCGTTAAGATAGGGGTAAAAGAAGCTTTGCCTAGCATTTGCTGAGGGCAGCTCTGCCAGAAGTCTGTGCACAGTTGTTTTCGTGGGACCAGCCACACATTAGACAGATGAGAGAAAACTGGTTTATTTCAGTTATAGCTTGGTACTGAATATTCTAATATTCAGAACATCAACAAAAAAGTATCCAACTGTCTTATTTCATTGATAAGATGAAAATGAACAGTGGGTTTGCAAACCTTAAGATTTCTTTTTTTCCAGAAAGAATATCTGGGCAGACTTCTACTCTTTACTGACTCACTTTCTCTGCCTGGGTTCTTGGAGAAAAGTTGAAGTTGACATGGTCTGCTTGGAGTCATATGGCTGGTAAAGTCAGAGGGCCAGGTTATTTGAAGATAGAAGAGAAACCAACAAAAATAAGTTGGGTTCTAGCATTTAGGATGTGACATAAAAGTTGCTGATAGGAAGTTATCAGGTATAGTCCTGGTGTCCGCCTTGGACCTTGGGGTGATGGACAGTGGACTCTGATCCATTTTCCTGGCTTGACTCAATGGAGCCCATTGGTATTGTACAGTATATCACTAGATGGTTCTGTCTGAGTTGGCCCTCTTTAACATTCCTCTGCTTTTACACAGAAGTGAAAACTTCTAGGCCAAGACAAACTAAGATTATTATAAACATTTAATAGCCCTTAATTCTAAGTGTAATAATAATAATTCATTGTCCCTAAACCAGAGCCAAAAATTAGCAAAGCTCACCATTACCGCACCATGGAACAAGTAATAGGTTTATTCCATGCTGAAAAAGAGAAGAGAGAAAAAACACAATGTTTCGGCCATGGAGCCTTCTTTAGGCGTGAGAGAGACAATGTAGTAGGCAAAGGTAATGTAGTGGGAGAACAAAGGCTGGGAGGGAGGAGGGGTATGCGGTATGCTGACAAATTATTTGACACCCAAAAGAGCCAGTGAAATTATTTGCTCACAATGGTTCCTGTTGGGAAGAAGAAGTAAAAACAAAAAAAAATCCACACAGTCATATCTGTCATATTCAGGGTTAATAGCATCCTGCCACATTGTTACTGATGACACGTGTCTTTCAGGAACATTTCTGCAATGTATTTCATAATTAAAATGAAATTGTTCAGGCTTATGTTGCAGTTGGACTATAGTATGTATTACTGATATGACTAATCAACCCAACAGTTTTCAGTTCATCTGTTGCAGTCACTGGCTGAACAGTGACTGATCCACACTGTGAGTCTTTAAGTGTTTGGAGCAGTTAGGCAGCACAGATATGCAAAGCTCCTTCCTGTCACAGACAGTTAGAAAAAGAGCTTGGAATCAGGTGCAATTCTACGGTTTGGCTACTTTTTGCTATTTGCTTTAAATTTGAGTTGCTTTGAAGGAAGTGTCATTCACAAAGAATCAAACTTTGTACTGTATACATTGTACACAGCAGTTTGCCAATATTGATTTTATATTGTCCAGTATCACTAGTAGCCATAAAATCACTCTTACCATTTGGTATTTCAGTTTCTAATTTTTCCTGTAATTTCAAATCACCAAATCATTACAATGAACAGACAAAGAAGCACTGAACACAGAAAAATGATGCAGAGTGGGTAACAATTTTAATTTAGATGTTAAAACGATCACACTGTTTTAGTAATATGTGATATGTCAAGGAAATATGATGTTTCATTTGGAAGTGAGTATGTGACAGTCTGATGTGATGGTGTTGTGTGTGTAGAGACACAGATAACTGAAGGAATGGCATCTTCAATAGGTCATCACCATGACCCTAAGAATGTGTTGCATAAGTCCAGAAGATATACAGCAGATGAAGTGTCAACATAGTCATTTTTTCATGAATGGGTACCTCTAGCTCAGTGTTTCCCATTTTTATTGTAAATGTTTATGAAACCAGTTCATCCAACATAGAAGGACAATATCTATCCACGACACCTTATGATTATACCCCCAGTACACAGCAGATCAGATGAGGAAATTAAGAATGAATCAAGCTCACCGGAGCTCACCGGTCTTTAATAACCCCACTCAAGTCATGATCTCAGGTTAAAATTTAGAATTATGGAATTATATTATATATTATATGGAATCGCATATCTAAAGAAATTAATAACAATATAATTATATTCATGTACCGCAACACAAGAATAGTACACGCTGTACATTGTCTGTTGATAATGTTTCTGTAGTGCTTTTTCAGCACTCTCCACGTGACCTTGCTGGTGGCGCTGTGGGTTAGGTTCCTGACTCCCATATCACATGGTCTGTGATTGAATCCCACTGTGAAACCATGACTTTTTTAACAAACATTTCCTTGAAAAAATAAGACATTTCCCTGGCTCAGAGATTAAATAAAACCTCACTTGCACCAAACAAATTTATATTTCTAAATATCACAACATGATCGAATTTAAGTCATTTTAATAACAATGAATAGTCACCTAGGCGTTACAATATAAACATTTATATTGATTTAAATCGCGTTTAAATCGCCTTTATTTAAAACCCATAAATAAAGCTGATACTGTTTAGACTTTAAATTATTTTAAACTGTATTACAGCAGCACAATGCACAATGCAACGTAAATCGCTATCTTTGTCTTCTGCGTAATAATATTCACCTCTCTGTCCAGCAAATTAACAATAGTAATAATAATGAACTTTATTGTATATGGCGCCTTTAAAGCTGGCACCTCAAAACGCTTTACAGGATAAAAACAATAACAACAATACTGTTAGGCTGGGCAAACGATTTTTTTAAAAGAAATACAAAATGAGATATAATGATGTGTTCCGGCTTAGACAAGAGCATAACATGTGGGCGGCCAGCGGGAGTGCTGGCTGTGAGGAATTAAACCGGTTTCACAGGTATTTTCAAAGTAGAAGGGGGCGAGATTTCCAGCGAAAGACACCTCCCCCCTCCAAAACCAAGGAAGTACAGTACTTACTAGTTAAGAAAGGTAGGCTCCTCAATGAAATCGCTTTAACATGCTAATGCGTTGGTGTAACAGTCTGGGCGTGGCAAGCTTCTAATGTCAAACCGACTACGGCGAAGGAACCCTTCTTTCATTGGAAGACAATGAACATATTCCAGCCCTAAATGAATTAATAGCAAACGTGGTTTACATAAAAGACATTTTTCCAAGAAAGTTTAGCCTTTGTCACTAATGAAACCACTAAATAAAGACATAAATAAAGAAATCTTAAGATTTTTAAAATACATGACTTTGCTAAAATTTATTTAAAAATAAAAACGATTACAAACACCAGCCGAGAGAGAGTACAGGGGAGGGGTGTTGGTTTTGCATAAGGGCTATGGAAATTAGGTCTATTTGGGAATGTGGAGTTATATGTTCTGGCTGTTTGTGAATTATCGTTGTTGAGTATGGAGTGTTGAGGCAAAATGCAATTTGGCGCTTTCTGACAAGAGGAGACCCCCAAATTAATAATTTAACATGCTATTGTTTGTGCTTGAACATAGTTACTGTATACTGTTATTTCTTTAGATACGCAAATCCATGTTATTTTTTAATCACTGACGGGACTGGGAGTCCATAAAAATCGAGTAATAGGTTTCATTGAGCTTTGATAGATCGTCTTTAAATCAATTGTTGATTTAAAGGTTGACAGTAAATGTTTATATTTTAACGCATACTGTACAGCCTCTTTTTCTCTATAAAAATCTAAAAGATATTAGATATTAAGAGAGAGCGTCTGCATTTATAACTTAGTTCTTAAAATTAGTCAAGCAATATGAAGCATGAAGTCCCTTAATTATCATTGAGCACAGCTTTCTCACCACTTAGATTAGAGAGAGAGAGCATAGAGAGAGCGTAAAACCTGGGCGTAACAGCTGTTCCTTTTTCTGATCACTCGCTCTCTGGATACACGTCTCACCTGTCCTGTTCTTTGTTTTCCTAATTTGCTGATTATGCCTGCTGCGATCCACTCCTGCCCTCACACCTAAAGAAGACTATTTTAAATTTCTTTGCGCGGTCCATTGTGCAATTAACCCTTGTATGTGCTGTCTTTAAGGTGATATCACATAAAGGTGATATGTAAAATAATGTTTTTTATTATTGTTATAGAGAAACATGATCAGATTTTCCCCGGTTCAGAAAAAAGATCTAAAGTATGTCACTAATATACTTTTAATACAGTCTTTGCTGTGCTCTTGAGGATCCTTGTGATATTTCGAGCTCTGGTTGAATGATAAGTGTCGCAGTTTAAATAATTTTCGTAGTTAGAAATTATGAAACGCTCTGTTAAAAGGAAGGGAGTTTTTATGTCCATTACAGTAAAAGAAAATGCCTGACAAAGTAGGGCTTGGACAGATTCCAGGTGCATTTTTGCAATTTACGTTTGCATTGTGCATTGTGCTGCTGTAATACAGTTTAAAATAATTAGAAGTCTAAACAGTATCAGCTTTATTTATGGGTTGCAATTTAAAAAAAGTCAAAAACCGCACTCAAAATGCAATTTAGAGCTTTCTGGCAGGAGGAGACACCCAAATTAATGCCACTGTTTGTGCATGAACAAGGTTATACTGCTATTTCCTTAGATACGCAATGCCTGTCTCTCCTGGCTGTGCTCTCTCTCGCTCTCTCTCTCTCTTTATAGCTGGTGGTGTACAGCTTTTTAGTATAGATTACACTTTTCTAAAATGTATTTTAAAAATAATAACGATTAAAATTAATCTTTCCACGTTTGATCCCAAGATCCCAAGAAAAATAAATCTAAACGGGGAGAAAGCTATGCTGAAAGTTTATTAAGATGCTTAGAAGACAAAGATATCAATTTATGTTGCATTTGTCTGATTGTGAATAAAAAAGCACATATATTTAAACCCGTGTTTGCGATTTAAATCAAAACGCGATTTAAATCAATATAAATGTTTATATTGTAACGCCTAGGTGACTATTCATTGTTATTAAAATGACTTAAATTCGATCATGTTGTGATATTTAGAAATATAAATTTGTTTGGTGCGAGTGAGGTTTTATTTAATCTCTGAGCCAGGGAAACGTTTTATTTTTTCAAGGAAATGTTTGTTAAAAAAAAAGTCATGGCTCCAGCAGGATTCAAACACAGAGCATGTGATGTGGGAGTTAGGAACCAAACCCACAGCGTCACCGGCAAGGTCACATGCAGAGTGCTGAAAAAGCACTACAGAAACATTATCAACAGACAATGTACAGCGTGTACTATTCTTGTGTTGCAGTACATGAATATAATTATATCATTATTAATTTCTTTAGATACGTGATTCCATATTATATTCCCTTTTAATCAAATTCTAAAAGTATGCTTGTTGACTCCTGTATCACGTTAGTTAAAGACTTCGATGCTTAAAATGTTTAGGGAGAAATGGAATACTGGTGTGTATGTTTTCTTTAAAGTACCGAGACCAGCCATTTACTGTATGTTTAAGTTCCAAAATTAATATTGTTTATGGCCTTCACACGCGTTACAGTTTGCTCCTATTCTTTTTATGCTCAGCTACTAAGATTTCCCTTCAGTGGTAAAATTCCATATAAATATTCAATGCTAAAACGGGCACAGTAAAGACATTTACTGAAAATCTCTATGACCGACCAACGGACCACGAGTGCCCCTGTCAGTCAACCAATAACGTACCGCGGTATTTTGCGTCATCGCGCGTCATGATGCGTGTCTGTACGTGTCTGTACCGCGCACTTTGAATGGCTGCATCTGTATGTTTTAAACTTTCCAAATATGACTTTTTTGCATGCAACCACATCGCAGGGAATTACAAATGCCTAAAATAAAATATATTTTACATTTAAATGTACTGACCCCACCCAACTATAGCAGCTCTACAGCAGTTCTCAGCCTCACTCCACTGTGGTGCCTCCAGTAAACAACAGATCAGCTAAGAAAATTCAGAATGTATCCAGGACATTAAAACACAACCCCACTTTCTGGGACAGAGTATTTAGAGTTTATTTTAATGATATGGTTCTGATCTGGCCCAGCTGTGTCAGCTTTTGATATCTGACGAGACCAGGCTACAGGTGGGTTGTCATTTGTAAAAAATATGACCAATCAGTTCTTATTAATTTAGTGATGATGGTTGTGTAGATGTGAATTCCCTGCCAGGTTTTAAACTTTCTATCACAGAGTAGATGTAAAAATACTTATCAATTACTTTCAAATTATCAGAACTGTCTTAGGTCTGGAACACTTTACAGAATTGACAATGAGAAAAAACAAATTAATATATTGAAAAGGAAATATAGTTTTTTACATATACAGTAATAGGACTAAAAATAATAGGACTAAAGTTAACTTAGTCAAACAACATTAGATTGATTTTGTTTGAACCTTAACCTTGAGTATTGTGTGTCAATGACTTAACACAACAATGTGCAAAATATCTCAGTAACTGTCATGTGCTGTTAAAATACAACAATATTTGAATTCTGAAATTAATTTAATCAAAAATGGACAAAATCTTCAGGAAAACATGAAGTAAACTTGGGCACAAGGTTTGCTCCATGGTGTGAATCTTGGAATATCCCTGTGATAAAGATGCAAAAACACTGTGTTATTTATCATTCAGAATGATGCAGCAGCAGATTCCAGCAGACCTGTCTTCACACACCTCAGTGCATAAATTGTGCTTACAGCTTTTAGCAGGGGAATGTTATACTGTCTGGGGCTCTACAGGATGATGCCACCTTCAGTAACAGCACACTGGACCCTGTAATATAACTTTTTGCATGTAACTGCATCTCAGGGATGTACAAAAATGTTTTTTTAGAAAGATGAATGAATGTATACTGTATGAGTGAATGATGTAATGCCCCTGCTCAACTATAGCAGCTCTACAGCTGTTCTCAGCCTCAGTCCACTGTGGTACCTTCAGTACACAACAGACCAGGTAATGAAATCAATGACTCTGAAACTCCCACTCCCACTCTCTTGAACAGACTCACGAGTTTGTTATTCACCTCAATCATGTCAAAATCTCAGGTTAGTGTTTAGAGTTTGATTTAAATGTCTCATCTGAAGGACAGCAGCTCCTACAGCACTGCATCCTTGTGCTCCAGCATCATTCTGGGATTGTTTGTAAATCCTGGTTCAGCAGCTCCACTGACAGCAGGAACCTGATCTTCCTTGGAAGTCTCCCATTATGGTTCTGATCTGGCTAAGCTGTGCTTGGCTTCTGAGATCTGATGAGACCAGGCTACAAGGGGGTAATGCTGTCCTTTCTGAACAATATGATTAAATAGCATGTGTATATTGTACTGTCTTCATTTAGTGTTGATTGTTAATGACATGTGAACTAACTGCCAGGTTTTTAAGTTTCTGTCACATTGAAGATGTCAAAATACTTACCAATTACTTTCAAATTATCAGAACTGTTTTGTAAGAGTTTGTCTGAAATACTTTACAGAATTCACAAAGAGAAAAACAAATCAATATACTGAAAAGGAAATGCATATTATTTTGCACAAAATAATTTGGACTTAACTGTTCTCCCAACAAATCTGTGGGTTTTGTCTGGATGATCCACAGTCCAAAGACAAGCTGGTGGATTAATCATGAGCTTCTGGGAAAATTGCCCGTGGTATTTTGAGTGTCTGTTTGCCATGTGTCCTGTGCAGGGTGTATCCCACCTTGTGCCCTCTGCTTTTCAGGATGGGCTCTCGTTCTCTTGTGGCCCTGTATTGCATAGAGTTTAGAAGATGGATGGATGAATTTTAAAATGATTAAAACATCTCTTGTTCATGATTTTTCTAACACAAATACTTTAGTTGCTCAAAAATAACACTAAAGCACTGTGCAGGTTTTATTGATCTGCCTAATAAAACACATTTATTTCTTTTTTAAAATCTACCCATTGTGAGAGAGAATTATGCTAGTACTAAAATAGTGCTAAAATAATAAGATTAAATAGGATAAGATTAAATTTATTTTAGTCAAACAATTTTAGATTAATTTCTGTTTTAATGATCACCTTGAGCAAAGAGCCCAAGTGTCCTCAGCAGTAATTCTTTTATAGCACGTTCTGTCTGGACTTAAAATATCTCCCACTGTCTGGGCTGGAAAAACATTCATGGCCTTGTTTTGTTTCCTAAATATACTGTACTGTAGGTACAATAACAAAAAGACAAGCTGCAGGAGAAGCACAAAACAGATTTAGTGAATTTCACCAAAGTCCTTTTCACCAAAGTCCTTGATTTCCAGGAAAATAAATTCCAGCTCTTTGACACTGATCTCAAAATACGACAGCCAAGTAAGAAGCTGTTGATTGTAAGATTATTAAACAAGAGCAAAGGGCACATAGTGTAAGTCAAAGTCAACTTCACAACCAAAACAACCGTCTTGGGTGTTAGTAATTTTTTGTGATGCATATCGGAATAACAGAGATACAATAAAAATACATGAAAAAAAAGACAAAGAATAAATAACATACTGTACATGTATCATAAACAAAATAAAATACAATGCTACAGTACATTCCAGTGAAAATAGAGATCCAACAATTTAACAATTCATACTCTTATAACAATCTTGAGTTAATAGCATCCTGCCATGTTGTTATTTAAGAAAAAAACATCTTTAGGAAATATACTTAAAATCTTTTAATAATTTAAATTTAAAAAATCAGTTCAGGTCACCTGTATCAGCAGCTGTTCTCAGTCTCAGTCCTCTGTGGTTCCTTTCAATGAGCCCGAGAACCTTCTGTAGAGCTGAGGGAGGTTTTTGTACAGACATGTATCACTGTGTGAATGGGTAGCTATAGTCCTGCTGACAGTAATAATCTCCTGCATCTTCAGCCTGGACTCCAGTGATTTTCAGTGTGAAGACTGTCCCAGAGTAACTGCCAGTGAATCGATCAGGAATCCCAGTATAACGGTTAGTTGCATCATGTACCAGGAGCTGTGGAACCTGGCCAGGTTTCTGCAGGTACCAGTGTACATCATCACTAGTAGACTGACTGGCTGTACAGCTGATTGAGACAGAGCTTCATGGGAGAACAGTTTGAGCTGGAGACTGAGTCAGAACAATTTGACCATGGCAACCTGAAATAAAATAAGGACATTTTCTAAAATGAAAATCTTAAACATGTATGACATTATTTAATGTGTGTACAATATATACAGTGCCTTGCGAAAGTATTCGGCCCCCTTGAACTTTTCAACCTTTTGCCACATTTCAGGCTTCAAACATAAAGATATAATTTTTTTATTTTATGTGAAGAATCACCAACAAGTGGGACACAATTGTGAAGTGGAACGAAATCTATTGGATTTTTGAAACTTTTCTAACTAATAAAAAAATGAAAAGTGGGGCGTGCAAAATTATTCGGCCCCCTTGCGTTAATACTTTGTAGAGCCACCTTTTGCTGCGATTACAGCTGCAAGTCGCTTGGGGTATGTCTCTATCAGTTTTGCACATCGAGAGACTGAAATTCTTGCCCATTCTTCCTTGCAAAACAGCTCGAGCTCAGTGAGGTTGGATGGAGAGCGTTTGTGAACAGCAGTTTTCAGCTCTTTCCACAGATTCTCGATTGGATTCAGGTCTGGACTTTGACTTGGCCATTCAAACACCTGGATACGTTTATTTGTGAACCATTCCTTTGTAGATTTTGCTGTATGTTTGGGATCATTGTCTTGTTGGAAGATAAATCTCCGTCCCAGTTTCAGGTCTTTTGCAGACTCCAACAGGTTTTCATCCAGAATGGTCCTGTATTTGGCTGCATCCATCTTCCCCTCAATTTTAACCATCTTCCCTGTCCCTGCTGAAGAAAAGCAGGCCCAAACCATGATGCTGCCACCACCATGTTTGACAGTGGGGATGGTGTGTTGAGGGTGATGAGCTGTGTTGCTTTTACGCCAAACATATCGTTTTGCATTGTGGCCAAAAAGTTCGATTTTGGTTTCATCTGACCAGAGCACCTTCTTCCACATGTTTGGGGTGTCTCCCAGGTGGCTTGTGGCAAACTTTAGACGAGACTTTTTATGGATATCTTTGAGAAATGGCTTTCTTCTTGCCACTCTTCCATAAAGGCCAGATTTGTGCAGTGTAAGACTGATTGTTGTCCTATGGACAGACTCTCCCACCTCAGCTGTAGTTCTCTGCAGTTCATCCAGAGTGATCATGGGCCTCTTGGCTGCATCTCTGATCAGTCTTCTCCTTGTCTGAGCTGAAAGTTTAGAGGGACGGCCAGGTCTTGGTAGATTTGCAGTGGTCTGATACTCCTTCCATTTCAAGATGATCGCTTGCACAGTGCTCCTTGGGATGTTTGAAGATTGGGAAATCTTTTTGTATCCAAATCCGGCTTTAAACTTCTCCACAACAGTATTACGGACCTGCCTGGTGTGTTCCTTGGTCTTCATGATGCTCTCTGCGCTTTCAACAGAACCTTGAGACTATCACAGAGCAGGTGCATTTATACAGAGACTTGATTACACACAGGTGGATTCTATTTATCACCATCAGTCATTTAGGACAACATTGGATCATTCAGAGATCCTCGCTGAACTTCTGGAGTGAGTTTGCTGCACTGAAAGTAAAGGGGCCGAATAATTTTGCACGCCCCACTTTTCATTTTTTTATTAGTTAAAAAAGTTTCAAAAATCCAATAGATTTCGTTCCACTTCACAATTGTGTCCCACTTGTTGGTGATTCTTCACATAAAATAAAAAAATTTATATCTTTATGTTTGAAGCCTGAAATGTGGCAAAAGGTTGAAAAGTTCAAGGGGGCCGAATACTTTCGCAAGGCACTGTAGGTTGTGTACTTTTGTCCAACTGTGTAATCTTGCTTTCATAAAATATACCAACATTTTAATGACTGATGATTAACATGCTGTAATACACAGTTCAAAATTAAAGGCTCAAATGCTGTACATGAGAGGTTAAGCTCCCCCTGGCGGTTTTACAAGGTGACGCTGGATAGTTTCCGGCAGAGCGTCAAATGACGTGCGATTAACCACGTGACACTGCGTGACACCGCGTGATACCGCGACACGCCCACCGGGGTATGCCGCGAAATACCTCACCCATTTTGAATGGCTGCATCTGTATATCCACGATATAGCACAGGCCTCGAGTGCCTTATTGCTTAAATAATTAAATTCTGAAAAGTATGAGTTTATTTTATTTTGATAATGAGCGAAAGTATACATGGATATACATATTTTGAAATACCAACAAATCCAATATAGTGTTGATAATATTTATTATCAATAATAACGACAATAGGAGCAGCTTCAAATTATTCGTTGTTATTAGTAAATGACTTAGCTTCGAACAGTTGTGATATTTAGAAATATAAAAAATGTCAATATACAGTAGTGTCCATAACATTTTCTATTTTAGTTTTTCAGAGAAATGTGTATTTGTTAAAAGAAAACTTATGGCAATAGCTGGGTTTAAAAACCAGACCTCAGGCTCATAAGACAAGCACTTAAGCCATCACACGGGAAGCACTGAAACTGAAGCACACATAGAAAGTGTATTATACTACTGGTTGAGCTACAGTACATGAATATAACTTTATTGTTATTAATTTCTTTAAATACGTGATTCCACATTATATTCCCTATTAATCAAATTCTGAAAAGTATGCTTTTGTTTACTGCAATAACGAGCCTATTTGCAGAAAAGATGAAAACATTATACTTTTTTACAAAGTATATAAACTTAATATGGTTGGTAGGAGCATGTAAAAACGTTTCCAAAATAACCTCAGTATGTAACTGAATGCAAAACTTTGAGGCATAAAATATTAAGGAAGAAAGTGGAATACTGGTGTGCATTTTTCATTTAAACTACCAATACCAGCCATATACAGTTTAAATAATGTTTATGTTCCTAATTTTATATTGTTTATGAGCTTCAGACGTGTTATGCTCTTATTCTTTTTATGCACAGCTATCAGAACTTCCCTTTAGTTGTAAAATTCCATATAAATATTCAATACTAAGCGGATTAAATCATGCACAGTAAAGATATTAAATGATTAAATCTTTTCACTAATGACCAATGCACCACGAGTGCCCCTGTCTTAATTGAGAAGATATAGGATACATGTGGAGCTCTAGCCTGATAAACCCTTCAGTAATTCATTGTTTTTCCTTTAAGATTAGAATTATTGTTATGTGTAGTTAAACACTTCATATCCCTGATATAATTAAAATATACAAGATTGTTCACAGATTACAAGACGTAAAATATGCTTATTTTTGTATTGCCACTGCAACAGTCACAGATTTTTGCACAGGGACTATTCTAGCTATTAATTTAGCTTTCACAGCCACCTCTGGGACCGTCAACAATAACAATAGAAGATTTGGTGCACAGTTCTAGTAGTTCAATAGATATAGTCAGTTAAGTAAAATAGTTTACAAGGAAAAACTACAATAACAACTCAAATTTACTCACATAGTGTTGGGTATGTATTTTACTAACAATCATTGCATTTCTCAGATTAAAAAAAATGTTTTCTCTAACAATTGAATTGTTGTTTCTTACCTCTGTTTACGCTGTTAAGATCTGTAAGAAGTGTAATCTGTAGATTGTTCTTGTGCTTCTGTGGGCTCCTGGCTGAGAGATTCAGTTCCCAGTACTGCACACAATACTGATACAAAGCCACAGAGCTTTTATAGTAGAGAGATGCACTTTCACTTTCAATTTCCTGTAATAGGTGCTGTGTATTAACTTACATATTCCATGACTTTTAACTTTTAAGAATTTATTTTGATTTAATCTAGCCCTTCTAATTCATCCCCTGCTTTATAAATTGTACTAAATGTGCAGTCATAAATAAAACTAATTGTATTAAGTATTCCAATTGCATATTGCAACTTAATAAATGTCTTTAGGTAACTAAAAAGTGTATTTTACTTTCCAAATGCTACAGTTAAATATTAAACATTAAATCAAAATAAATTCTTAAAAGTTAAAAGTAATGGAATATGTAAACTAATACACAACACCAGTTACAGGAAATTGAAAGTGAAAGTGCATCTCTCTAATAAAAAAGCTCTGTAGCTTTGTATCGGTATTGTGTGCAGTACTGGGAACTGAATCTCTCTGCCAGGAGCCCACAGAAGCACAAGATCTATCTACAGATTACACTACTCACAGATCTTAACAGTGTTAACAAAGGTAAGCAACAACAATTCAATTGTTAGAGAAAACATTTTTTAATCTGAGAAATGCACTGATGGTATTAATGTAGGAACATAAAAATATTATGTAACCTGTATATGGTTGGTATTGGTAGTTTAAATAAAAAAATCCACACCAGTATTCCACTTTCTTCCTAAACATTCAAAAGTCTTTCATTCAGTTACATACTGTGGTTATTTTGGAATAGGTTTTACGTGCTCCTTCAACTATATGAAGTTTATATACTTCATAAAACGTAAACATGTTTTAACATTTCCTATGAATATTTGCGCTCGGTATAGCAGTAAAAAAACGAGTACTTTTTAGAATTTGATTAATAGGGATATAATATAGAATCGCATATCTAAAGAAATTGATAATGATATCATTATATTCATATAGCTCAAATTATCACAGTAGTGCATGTCTGCATCAGTTTAACACTTACCATTGTGATTATGTGTGTGGCATAATGGCTTAGGCATGTGCCTTATATGCTGGAAGCCAGGCGTTCAATCTTAGTTATCACCATGATATTTCCTCTAACAAATAAACATTTCTTTGAAAAACTAAAATAGCAAATATTATGCTATATTGACATTTTTGATATTTCTAAATATCACAACATTTTCTAAGCTAAGTGATTTACAAATAACAATGAATATTTTCAAGCTGCTACTGTACTGCCACTACAGTATAGCTTGTGGGAAATACATTTACAGTATTTGACCTGCAGCAAAGTTTAACTCATTCAGAGCACCCTACAGAACATTACAAACTTTCTTCTTGAAATTCTTTAATTCTTTAATTCTTTAAATGAAGGAAGATGGGTTATTTTTACAATTGGCACTCCGAATTTCTGGCTGATTTAATTCCCCTCACTTAGCTGAAATGGATAAAGAAATCAAGCAGTGGTTATATGGATTGAAAGGCGTTCTGTTTTATTAACAGACACTCTGACTCAAACCTATGTTGTACAGTGATATAGATGTGGGTAATGTCATCCCCATTTAACAATGTGCTTATTGCGCAAATTCTGCTTAACACAAAAAGAATATTATTGGACAATGTTGTGTGGCTCTGGCAGAATTTCTCTGTAAACTGAAGAGTTAGAGAGGAGACACATTGTGTATCACCTCTTTTTACACTTGTAAGAACATTCCAATGTTAATGTAACACGGAAGATATTATTAGTAACTTTGTAAATCTGAAGCTGTTAACTCTACTTCACACCTGCATGTCAAAGATCACAGTTTCAAAATAAAAAAAACATCAAAACTTTGATTGGATGAGAATGTCATGATTGTTTCACATGTATGTGAAACGTGACAATTTGTTACAGTTACCATCAGGAGAAAAAATGTTTATTTTTTATTTATTTGTTGCTGCTGCAGTGGCTTGCAATGGCTGGATAGTTAACACTTCAAAATTGCTTTATCAGTCTGTCCATGGGGGAAAGGGGGGAGCTCTCCTTGACAGCTGACATTCCTCCATACACTTAAGTGAAAAATTTATAAAAACGCCAAAGTAAACATCATATTTACAATTGATTGAAAATAAAAATGTTAAGTTCTCTAAAGCTTTCTCAGTCAAGTACAATAATTCATGTAGGGAGCTGTGTAGGCATATGTTGGCAGCAAAAGATCAGCTTAAGAGGGAAGAAAACGCTTTCAGAGAAAACAATGTTTAAGCTGTGAAAAATAAAAACCTCCATTCAATTGCAGCCTAAATCTTTCCCCACACACCCTGCCCCCACTGTGATTGGAATATACATAAACAAAGCACTGAAAGCTTTACAGTAAATGATCAGGCATTTCGCAGACGTGGGGATACGTAATTCTGGTATTATGAACTCACACCTGGGAATCGATTCATTTAAAATAAGTTTTAATATTATTTTAATTTAAACTAATAAAGATTAAAGATTAATTTAAGTGTTTCAAATGTTTAATTAAGAAGTTAAAAGAACTTACAGCTCACACAAAGACCCAATCTATGTACATAAAAGTGTTTTAGCTGTCTTTTCATATTGATTTAAGTGTCCTTCTTTCAGTTGGATTGCATGATTACTGTTATGATTTCTTTATTATTACTGAATCCATCAACTCGTTCACTTGTGATTACTTGGAAATATTTTGACATGTTCCTTTTAACTCTGAGTTTGTAATGTCGGTTGTTCTGAACGAGTTAGCCTTTGATGCAGTAGAAATAAAATGTATTTCCCATGAGCTGTACTGTAGTGGCTTTAAAACGATGCAACATCATGCTGTTTGCATGTGGCACGTCTTTGTTCAAGTTTTAGAAGTACAGTATGGAAAAACTAGTGTTAAGAAAAACACAGGATATTTTATTTATTTTATTTTTAAAAATGAAATAAAAAATAAGATACAATGACGTGTTCCTGCCTTGTTCAAACATTGCGTGATTTTAAAAGCTGTAAAAACTGGTTTAGATAGCAGAAAGTCACCTAGCTCTTACAAGAGGCTCTGTTAAGCAGAGTTTGTGTTAACACAATACTCCCTTTGAATTAGTTTATATCAACTTTGTCAGTGAAGAAAATGACCGCAGGCACTTTTCCTTCCCCTCTGATGCAAGGTAACAATGCAGCAAATGGGTTTTTTATTTTGCTGGGAGTGTGAACATTGAATGAGCCCTGAGGTGTACAGTGAGACTAACACAGTGAGATTACTGAGATGGCTAGTTTAAGTAAAGGAACAAGAAATAGGTTTATTCCATGCTGAAAAGCGTTACGATCCCTGCCTCCCGGCAACGGAAGAGGCAGAAGTAGGCGTAACCCCAATCAATCAGTTCACCTGTCAGTTTTCCTATTCACCACCACACCTTCGTCTCATCCTACTTAAACACCTGTCTTTCCCTACCTCTTTGCTCAGTATTGGTTTTCCTCTCGAGCTTCCTGGTTGCGCTACTCCTACTTCTACCTTGTGTTTGTCTTGGCTTTCGGTTTACGTTTTTTTCCCTTTAGACTACAGCTTTTCTGATCACGGCTTGGCTTCTTTACTTACGCTCTGTTTCGGATCACTGGCTACCCCTGGACTATTGGATTGCTCTACTGTCTACGATTTCGGATCACGCTTCGGCTTCGGTAACTCGTTCCCTTTTGATCTCTGGCTTCCCCTGGACTCTCGGCTCACTCATTCGACTACGGCTTTCTTTGGATCACGGCTAGGCTTTGTCAGCTCCCGCAAGTGGGTTCACTCACTGGTTTCGGTCCCTCTACCCAATCCATAACAAAAAGAGAAGAAAGAAAACACAATGTTTTGGCCGTGGAACCTTCTAGGCTCATTTTGTTTTCTTTTTCTCTTTTCAGCATGAATAAACTATTTCTTGTTCCTTTGCAGCCTATGCATGCTGACACAGCTACCCACCTGAACTAGTTTAAGTAAATATGTTAACAAATATCTGAATTGTTAGATAAAATTGCATCCAGCTGTGAATCAGCTACGTGACTTTGCCCCCGTGAAAATTTGGGAAAGAGGTTTAGTGGGCAGTGTAGTCACCATAGATTATTTTGATACACTGTACAGTATAAATCAAGTATGTTTTTTAATGTTTGTAATCACTATTCTTGCAAGCACATTTTATATTCAGTTTGCTTCTGTGTGTTAGCTGAAGTGTTAGCTAGTGGGCAAAGTTATTGAAATCTGAAACATCGTGTCTCATAAATAAGTATTTTAATATGCGAAGCTCATGAAAACTGAAGAAAACAATGACTCTGAAAGCTTGAAATTATTATAATTAAATTGATACTGTTAATAATGACCAGACACATTATCATAGTTTCAGCGGTATTTTTAATACCACTTTGTTATTCTCAATCCTAATCACAATATATACGATTTCATTTTAAGGCTTGAGGCGTCTGTGAAATTCCCCACTGAATAAAGTGTTTTGAATTAAACCGGTTGAAGAGTTAACAGTATTCACGATTTTTATTTCATTATTAATATAACTTAACAGTGAATATGTTATAATATATATACAAAAAACTGTTAATATAGTGTACATAATACTTTAACATGCGTGAATGAGTCAAATTAAAAATAAAACGTGTTAACAAAGAAAGTGGATTACAGTAATACTACCAGCTATAAAGATACATAGATTTAGATCCTTAAATTAATTCTTTAGATACACGATTCCATGTTATGTTCCATATTAATCAAAGTCTAAAATGTTTGCGTTTTTTTACTATGATAACGAGCACAAATATCCATAGATGAGGTTAAAACATTATAACTTTTTATGAATGATATAAACTTAATATAGTCAGGATCACATACAAACTTTTGCAAATTAACCACAGCATGTAACCAAATGAAAGACTTAAAAATGTTTAGGAAGAAAGTGAATACGGGTGTATATTTTTTTTATTTAAACTACCAAAACCAGCCATATACAGTTTACATAATATGTTTATGTTCCTAAATTAATATTGTTTATGACCTTCAAACATGTTGTGCTCCTCTTTTGTTTTTACTCAGCTACATAAATTTCCCTTTAGTTGTAAAATTCCATATTAATATTCAATATTATTAAAACATGCACAGTAAAGAGATTAAATGATTATATCGTTTCACTAACAACCAATACATCATGAGACCCCTGTCGTTCATTTTGGCTAGTCAATCACGTACTGCGGTACAACGTGGTGAACTGTAGATAATTTCGCGCGATACGGGGTTGTACCATTCATTTATAATGGCTGCATCTGCATGTTTCACAATATTGAACTTAAATCTGTAGTAATAGCTGTTTTATTGAACTCTAATACTTGAAACTTCTCTTCTGTAGAGAAATCATGTCAGTGTCAACTGTAGAGTCACTCGCTGTCATCTGTAACAAAGACTTGGAGGAATTTGGTGAGGCTGTTATATCATCCATGAAGGAAGGTGTCCTCTCACTGCAGAATCTCTTTGCGATTCTCCTGGTTGTGGACAGAAATCACATGGAGCAGGAACATGCAGACATTAGGAAACTGATTCTGGCAGCAAAGGAATGGCTAGAACGATCAGATAAAGCTGCAACATGCAAAGTGGAAAAGGTGGACAAGCACTGTGAGGAGCTGACAATGGAGAAGGGCAGGCTGCAACGAGAACATGGTAGCAAGAAAACAGAATTGGCCAACCTGAAAGACCAGCTCACAGCCAACACTGAAATATTGGAGAGACACAGAAATGAACTGCAGTCAGCAAAAAGTAATCTTCAGTCCAAACAGCAGATTGTTAATGATATTAAAGCCAGAATGCAGCATGATGAAGCTATTAGAAACACTGGAATTGGACTGATGTTTATTCCTATTATTGGGACTATAATAGGTAAGTGCTGAAAGAGGACATGTAGTGTACAGTAATAATAACATTTGGTAGAAAGAAGTGCCAAAATTGCTTCTACCACTGAATCAACATATTTACATATCCACATTATACCCCAAAGTTACTTGAAATCAGAAGTTTGTTACAGCATTAAGATTAAAAAATACTAGTGTTCTTTATTTACACTACAGTGAAATAAAGAAAAAAACAGCCACAACCAAATACCAAAACGAAACCTTCATCGAAAAGTGTAGTCAGAAGCATAAAGTCTCTGACTATCATAGCCAAGCAGCTAAGCCATTTACTGGCTTCAAAACAATATTTACACAGTCTCAGTCTCCCTTCAGTGGTCAGTCAGTCCTTTTCTCTATGTTGAGTGGAGCCAATAGGCCTTCTATTCTCCAGATGGCAGACATAATTCCATTGACTTACCCAGAAAGCCTCCACTTCCCACTTTTAAATTTCTCCTGGCCAATTATCTTCCAGCAACTGGTCAGGGGACTGAAAGAAGCAGGTTATTCCCCCAGAGGTTTCTGGTGAATGTGCTTTCACACAAGGATGAGAATAAAATATGAAAATATCAATTCATATTGGTCTTTCCTGGACACAAAATAATACACTATTGTTTTTTTTTTCCTTTTTTCATTTTTCAGGAGCTACTCTGATTGGTGTCTATCAAACGGACTTAAACAATGCCACAGAGGCTGCCAACACTGCTGAAATGGCTTTGAGGACATCTGAGGAAAATGTCACCACATCTCTTAGTAGAGTAGAGGAATATGAGCAAATGGTTGAAAAGAAGAGAGAGGAGCTCAACAACACTGATGCATGCTTAAGACAAATTCAGAATGACATTCAAGACATTTCCTCTAAGATCTCATACATGGTGACTGTCCAGCAAGACTTGAGGAATGCCACACAGATGCTCAACACATTGTCAAGGAAAGCACAGGTGTTGGTGAAACAGACTGAATATGTCATCATCTTTGATGTGGTGATTAACATTCTACAGGATATCTCTCTGAAACTGTGTGAAATCTTGGGCATGGAAAAATACCATCTTCTCTGTCAGGAAGATATTGCAACACTCATAAGTGCTTTGAGAGAAGACAACGAGAAACTGAAAGCCATTTCTATTCAAGAGGATCAGGAAACTATTGTATCATTAATATGAACAGGCTTGTCATAAAATCATAAAATTAATGACTTACTCAATTAAAAAATAAATAAAACAAGGTACTGTTGTTGTGTAATACTAGTGAGTGGCTTTATAGTTGCAATGGGAAAAAAGTTTAACTCTTATACAGTACAGAGCTCTAATCCTAATCTTTACCATCGTTGTTCCAATGAAAACTGAAGTGTATAAATACTGTATTTTTTGGTTACAAGCTCACTGTGGATGAAAGTTACTGTATATTGTACTCTGCTCTCCCTGGAAACAGTATTTTGTAGAAATGTTGCGATGTCGGCTGACATACTGTATAGATTTGCCTCTACTGTATGTTTTACATTCACTTACATTATCAGTATTTGACACTCAGTAAAATGCAAATATGTCTAAGAATATCAAAGCATTAGCATTAGTTTTGTATCTGCAAGCTTATTTTGACATTTATCAAATTATTATTTTTAAATGTCATATACAATGCTTTCTCAATGTAATCTTTTAATAAAGTAGCAGTGAACAAAGAAGCCTGATAATGATATTATTGGGATAAATAAAACAAAGCAATCACATTGGTTTTGTGCACATTAGTTTGCACAAATAATGTTTTACATTTATATAACACAATAACACTTAAATCAGAAATGTGTCTTTCATCAGGGAAACTTCTAGAAACATTAAAATAGTACAAGTAAACATTAAATTAAATATATTATTGCATAATAGACATCAACCATATATTATAAAACATTTTTATTATATCACAGTACGTGAACAGTGCACTTACAGAGAGGGGCTAATACAGTTACAAATAGGGAGTTGTGAAAATGAAAAAATCAAAAAATCAAAAGTATTGAATATTAATATGGAATTTTACAACAAAAGTGAAATTTTAGTAGCTGAGCCTAAAAAGAAGAGGAGCATAACATGTCTGAAGGTCATAAACAATATTAATTTAGGAACATAAATATATTATGTAAACTGTATATGGTTGGTATTGGTAGTTTAAATAAAAAATACACACCAGTAATCCACTTTTTTCCTAAACATTTTAAGCATCAAAGTATTTCATTCGGTTACATATTGTGTTTATTTTGGAAACGTTTTTACTCCTTCTGACTATAATAAGTTTATATACTTCATAAAACGTTATAATGTTTTAACCTTTCTATGAATATTTGCGCTCGTTATAACAGTAAAAACACACATACTTTTTAGAATTTGATTAATATAGAATTTAATATGGAATCGTGTAAATTAATAACAATATAATTATATTAATATAGCTCAATTTATCATGGTAGTACACTTTCTTTGTAAACATCTGCATCATGCTTAAGTTGTTAAGCAGTGTGTAGGTCCGGGGCTTAGCCATGTGCCTTGCATGTGAGAGGTCTGGGGTTCAAACCCAGCTGTCGGGATGAGTTTTCTTTGAAAAACTAAAATAGCAAATATTATGGACACTATACTGAATTTGTTGATATTTCTTAATATCACAATATGTACAAAGCTAAATGATTTATTAAATACAATGAATAATTTCAAACTGCTACTGTACTGCCACTAAAGTATAGCTTGAGGGAAATCATTTATTCGTCCTGCATCAATCTTTAACTCATTCAGAGCGCCCTACATTACAAACTCCAAGTGTTTCATTCTGTCTATTGCTACAATATCGACGGCAATGTAGTTAATAGAAACATGTCCAAATGTTTCCAAAATAACCACAAGTGAATGAGTTGAGGGTTTTGATAAAAACAGAGAAATCATAACAATGACCACGTGCTGTTTCATGCTAATCAAGCTTACCCAACTGAAAGAAGGACACTTAATTCAACACAAAAATACTTTATTTATTCATGGACAAAAATAAACACCACACTCTCTTGTTTAAATGGATTGTTTTGTTGCTGCACAGACTGTTAAACCAGAGGAAAAGAGCACTTCTTTCTTCTCAGCATTCCGTTGATCCGATCACGTATTCATTTCCAATCATATAAGGTAAGTTTTGAGAATCTCCGATTCACCATGCCTACAGTATAATGGTTTCCTAGAGATTGCAAGGCAAGGCCCTACCTGCTTCATTTGCGCATAACATCCATCTAATATCCCTCCTTCTATTTCCCTTTATCATCATCCAGTAAACTCCTTAGTCTTCACCGCTGAACAGACTCCAAAAATAATTAATTTGCTGTGCCCCTTTTCCAACCATGGGCCCTGCATAACAGTAATTACGAGAAAAGTATTTCGTAATTATGAGATAATTTGTTATCTTGTAATTACGAGATACTGTTCTCGTACTTACGAAATAGCAATGCTTACGTCAGTGTATGTACAACCTGTTATGTTGTTTGCTAAACACATTTAGAAGCTACAGTGAGCTTGGCTGGTTTAATGATGGTCTCAATATCCAACGCTGCAGAATTTGTATAGATCTACTTTTGACTGGGGTTTAGTCAAAATGAAATCTTGCAATTTTTAGCAATTATGAACAGAATCATGATAAGCATTAGGATCAGTTGTGTGGGATTTAGAGATAAAAGCAATGATGGTTCCGTTATGAACAGTTATAAGTGCAATCAGTTCCATTGCTTTAAACTGTAAATCCACACATACTGGTACTGGTACTACTCACCAGGTACTGACCAGGCTCAACCCTGCTGAGCTTCAGTGGGTAGCCAGTTGAGAGCTGCAGGGTGATATAACTGCAAGCAAAAATGACTTATGAAAATAAAGTAGAAGAGAAATTTAAGCAAGGCAGGACATTAAAACACAATATCAGTGAGGGCCAAACAAATTCATCCACGTGGACGGAAATATTGGATATACCCGTGCCATGATTGGGTGACGCTGCCTGAACTGATGTCTCCATAAATGATGTCATAGGCTGTTCTCCTGAGCTGGGTACACCGGAAAAGCATTGCATTGTGTGCTGGAGAAACACAGGACTCAACAGGAGATACTGTGTACGCTATTCTGTAGGCTGCTTCAGAAGAAAGCACACTTTACCTGAACTCACTTCCAACGCAAAAATATATCACATGAGACCAAAAATGAATTCACACTGTATGAAGGGCGGAGTAGAGTGTATGTTTAAAGTAATGAAGCTGTTTTATTTTCATCTATACAATTTTTAATACAAAATCATTGCACTAAATAATTATAAAGATAATCAATTGCACAGTGTACTATACCTGTGTAGCTATACAGTAGCTACATGACAAGATAATGTTGACTGACATAAATAAAATTGAAGTTTATGATCCGTAGGATACAGATTGCATTGGTTGAATAGGAAAAATCAGATCTATACTTTGTGAATTCTTTTAAAAAATGCCATGTATTAAATGTCAAAAGTTGAAGTTTAGGATCAGTAAGATTTTATTCTCTCCTTAAGAATCTACACTACGGTTGCATTTTCTGTTTATCTTATAACTGTATGTGTTTCTTCATAGTTTAGATCAGTATCTACCACCTCTAAAATAATTTGAAAGTTAACATTTCAAAAAATTGCAATGGGGGGGACTTTCACTTTTGAGTTTTCTTCCCACCAGGGCCAGACTGTCGTTTCAGTGTGTCACAGGAGGTCAGGTAGGCTTCTGCTCTCTGCTGTTTAATGCCTTGACGGGTCATGGCTTCGCCTGTCTGGTTATGGATGTATTGAGTTCCACTGTTTCCTACTTGCACACCTACAGATCCTGCACTAGATCTCCTGTCTGCTGGTCTCGTGGGCCATGGTCCGTGGTCACTCCCTGACTGCCTGTGTTCTGTTTCACTGTCTGTGAAAGGGAGGGAGAGCCTGGGAGCAGGGTGTGACCTGGACAGGGCAGGAGGACCATCTCTGCCCTCTGCCCCTCATCTGACTGTTCCAGAAAACAAATGTTGGAATGAACCCACCGGTGGGGACCCACTCTGTGTCTGAACTTTGCTGCTGCCCCTGAGTTGAAGACTGATGTCTCACAAGAGACATGACCTCTGGCTTCCTGAAAGTCTCTGTGCTCCTGTTTGTCAATATCTCCCTGTGAACTGCCTTGGAGTGGCTTTCTGGGGACGAAGACACATGCTCCCCAGCTCCCCTGCTCCCTAGCCCAGGCTGTGAGGTCAGAGGACTTATCCAGCCCCAGTGTGGAAGCCTGTTGTCAGTATGATGAACTCAGGTGTCAACGTACAGTAGCTGCTCTGCTCATTTGTTTCTGCAACACTTTCTCCTCCTTGTCAGTTTTGTTTGTCCCTCTTTTCCTTTATCCCTCTGTCTCAGTAGGGTAATTGAACGGTGTCTCCATGGTGCAGGAATTATTTGGTGTTCTCTATGATGGGGGAGGTGCAGCCCCTACATCCACCAAGTTTCTCTTTTTTTTTCTGCCCCTGATCCTCCCCCTGCGGTGCTGGCTGGGCTATGGGGAAGCAGGAGCAGCTCAACTTGAGTACGTTTGACCTGCCATCTTGTTCCACATTGTCAGGTGTTTTGTCAGGTGGGAGAGCTACTGGCATTTCTGCCACTAAATCTCTCTTTTCCTTTGTGCTTTGAGTGCTCCTTCTCCTCTGTTATGTCTGGGGCTCAGAGGAAAGTGAAGGACTCTGTCTGCCTCTGTCTGGGGTACTTGACCTCACCTTGGGGGTCTGTGGGGATACTGAGTCATCACTGATATTTCTCCCTCCTGCCTTTGCTGCCATCTCTTTCTTTTTCCCTTTGTCCTGCAGCGGAAGAGCAGTGGCTTCACAGGGACTTGGAATCCTTCTTCCTGTGTCTGGTCTGCACACTGCTGAATTTATGTTTGCTCTACATTTGTCTTCCCATCCCATCCTTTGTCATACCTTCTTCTCTGAGTGTGTTTGCTGTAGCACATATTTGTCCTGCATCTTTTGCTTATTTCTCCTGGCTACTGTCAATACATTCAGACTCATTTCTAACTTCCTGCTTCTCCGTTCCTGTCGTCTGTCTCTCCATATCATTCTCCTGTGGGTGAAGGAGCAGTGTGGCAGGAACAGGGCTCTGTGAAGCTCCAGTAGAGCAGAGTGTTCTCTGTTTCTGTGATTCGGGCAACAGCAGGGGTTCAGTGCTGTGAGGTGTCACTTCCTCGCTATCTTCTGACACTCTGCTCTCACATTGTCATTATTTAAAAAAACATCAGCATTTCTTTCTGCTGGCTAATTCCTTAATTTTTCTCTCTCATCCTCTCCACTGGTACCATTTTCACCATGTTGTTTATTTTCTTCCATTTGTGTTTCAGTGTTAAGCATGGGACCCACCTCTTTTTCCTTTGTCTTCAGTTCAGCTTTCGTGTTTCCCTTTTCGTTCTCGGGCTCAAGTCTCTTTTGTGTTTCTTTAGCTTTTAGCCCTTCATGTCCCAGGGCTGTGCAGGGGCACCCAGAGGTCTCCATCAGTGTGGCCCTCCTGTCCTCTCAGTTCAGCTGGGGCCTCTGTGTCGGCTGCAGAGCTGTGTGTGTCTACAAGGGGCTGGAACTGCAGCTGCACAGCAGGGGCTTCAGAGGGGCTGGGTGTGCTTCTCTCTGTGTCTGCTCCACAGGAAGCTTCTTCTCCCAGGAAAATGGCACCAATGTCTTTTTCCTCTTTTTGTGCCCTGCTCTACATCTCCTGTATTTCCTCACCTTTGTCAATTTGTCTACTGGCTCTTTCTTTGTTTTTTCAATCTCATCCTCACCCCTGGCACCATTTTCACCATGTTGCTTATTTTCGTCCTTTGGTGTTTCATTGTTATCTGTAGGTTCTCCCTCTTTCTCCTTGTTTCCCATGTCCTTATTTTCTTTAGGAGTCCTTTCCTCATCCCTGTCCTCCAACTCTTTCATTCTTTCTCCTCCTTTGAAGTTATTGTCATTGTTGGCCAAGACTGCTTGTTCGTGTTTTTGCTGATTATCTTCTGTTGGAATTTTCTCCTGTTCGTCTCTGTGCTGTGTGAGCTCAGTGGGGATGGAGTTACTCTCTAGTCCAGATTCCAAAGTGGCCCAGGCCTGTTCTGTAGTTCTGTCTGAGACACTGTAGGGTCTGTGTTCTCTCTTGCTGGCACTGAAAGCTTTGCTTCTCTTGTCTCTGAGTTTTGGTTGATAGAAGTTCTTGCTCCTTCCTCTTCTGTTATCAACTCAGCATTCATCAGCTTTCTCTTCTGTGTTTCTCTGACAGTCCCATAGTGTACAATGACAGGACACACACTGGAAACAGCTCAGTATATTTCCCATTGCAACTCTGGCTTCAGACTGAGAAGCAAATCTGCTTGTCTGGTGACTTCAAAATTCGATGAGTGACATCATCGCAACATCATAATCGGGTCTTCTGTGATGTCATATGCTCAGCAACCTTGATCATGCACTTAATGGAGAGATTGTATTACATTTTATAACTTTGCCTATTGCCCTGTTTGGCATTTTCCCCCCATTCCTTCATGTAAATAAATTTCTAAACCTTTTAAAACATGCATGTTTCTGTTTTGGTAGAATTGCAATATGTGCAAATATCCATTATCGTGCAAATCTACATATTAAGCAGGAAATCTGACAGCTACAGTATGTTATTCTGGCTCTAAATAAAACACTTTTTAGATCTAAGTGTGTTGTGATTAATATAATAGAAATTCACAGAACGCAACTGGTAATTTATATAGTACACCATCGGTTTAGCCTGCCTCAGTACTTTGCAATGAAGAACTGCTGGTGGGAAGGAGATAAGTTCTAAAATATTTTCAGTGTTTAAGGGAGCAAAATACTGTTTCATGTCCCTGAGCTGTTACTAACATGTTTCATTCATTAACACCATCTTTCTGGTAGTGCTTATTATCAAACAGTTTAATAGCACACAAACTCCTGAACCGTCACTACACTGGTTCACACATTGTCACATCCAGCAGGGCACAATTTGCATCCTCCTGTTGCCCCTGGCAACGGCAGCATCCGCCCCAGGCCCCATACCCCTCACTACAACTCGATCAGGATGCCCTTCAATTAAACCAAACCTTTTTCATCATCTTGTTAATTAGATGCCCTGTTTAGTTTCTTTGAATTGCACTATCGTTGCTCTGTCATTAGAGCTCCAATCTCCATGCGAGCGGTCGCAGCTCTCTAAACAAAACCTTGTTTTTCCTGCTTCCCTGTACTACGAGACGGCGGTTCTCATTTTCCCTTTTCCCCTTTCTGTCTTGTTCGTTTTTGTCTCTCTTCCTTATGTATTCTTTTCATTTTGTAAACTATTCATCCTGCATTGGCTCGTCAGCCTCCTTTCTTTATTTTTCTTCTGCACTTTTACGTTTCACACAAAATGTAAAAAAACGTAAAAAAACTTGTTTTCGCTGCTGATGGTCTTCAGAGCCTAATGGCTTGTGAATATATCCTGAGGGCTTGAACACCAGCAGCTGTGCTGTGGAAACCAGACATGAGCAGAGTCCTCACTAGCTGGGCAGTGACAGCACTGGGTTCCTGGCTGGCTTGCCTGGACGCTCTCCACAGGCTCAGAGCAAGCATGGCCTTATCCTTCAACGGCATCCTGTGCAGAAAGGAATGCACATCCAACGTTCATTCTCTCTCCATTAGAAGAAGTTTAAAAGGTTGGCTAACAGTTCTAATTACCCTGCCCCTTTTGTGTGAAAATAGAAGCAATAAACCATTGCTGGCATCTGGTACAGTAAAAAAAAATCCAAACAAGAGCCCAGAGTCTAATTATAATTAAACAGTTCTGCTCTGTACTGTACTTCTTCTTACCCTTTGTAACATGGCTTTTTGATATTCAGTGTGCATTTTAGTGAGGTCTTTCGTTTAAGATTTAATAAGCATTTTCATGAACATATTGCATAGTGCTCATGCAAGGCAATTCTGTTTTTGAAGTGCTAAGTATTTTTACACTAAAAATTGCTGTCAGTTAACATGTTTTGAACTACAGTCCACACTAATTAAGTAAAAGGATTAAATACAGTAAACCTGAAAGAAGCACATTATGTTCACAAGCTACGGTATAATAATAAACTCTTTTTTATATATACAACTGAGCAATTTGCTTCTGTAAAATATACCTCCTTTTTAATTAGTTCAATATATAATATGCTATAATACAGTTTAAAATTAATACAAGTCAACAGTATAAACAACTTACATTATATAACTGGAAAAAAGATTGTCCCTCAGCATTGACTGGGACTTGAAATGGCTTGCTAATTACATGGATCTGACAAACACAAAACATAATGAAATTATTACATTATCATGCATATTATACATTATTATAATACTTTGAGTGTACCTCTATTTTGTGATCACTTATCCCACTCTTTTTTTCTGTGCTTCGGAAGCATTACATTCATTATTATGATTTGCCATTTTTTAGGATAAGTCACAGCAACAACAGAAGCCACTATAGGGAATGTTTTTGCTCACTTTAGAACTTGTCGATTAAAAAGATGTTGTGTTGCACAATGAGGGGGCCCCCTGGTAGCCTCAGGGCCTGGGCAGTGTCCTAGTTCCCTGCTCACTGGACCTATCACATGATTTCTAGTGGCATTCCAGTCATACAGGGCACTGTCCAGGCAGTTAAGCCAGGTGTCTCCAATTCTCACTCCTAGGAGAGGGCCTGGACAAAGCCTTGGCTTGAGCCACCACAGACTAGAAAGAATGTTTATAGCATCAAGACCAGGAAATAACTCTTTACACACAGAAATGTAGGTGCATGGAACAAGCTGTCACAGCTGTGGTGTTTAAGACAGGTCTATTCAAGAAGAGGCTGAATGTGCAATTATGATAATCAAAAATCTCCAACTAGTTCACTTTTAAGACAGCTCATTGGCCCAGCCAAGCATTTTACTGGAGAAATCTGGGTGATGTGCATTCTAGACTAGTGGTCTAGTTGGGATTTGAACCCACAACTTGTTGGGCCCACTAGCCTTCTTGTTTGTAATCTTTCTTGTGTCTCTGAGCAGCTTTTATGTTCTTTGGTCATTTTATCTAAGCAGTCAAGACAAGCGTGAACCCCATTTTGAAACACAAGGTCTCAGATCATCAAAAATCACCAAGTCATTCGCTTTTAAGAAAGGGCATCGATCCAGCTAAGTATTTTACTGCAGCAATCTAGGTGAGGGGCATTCTAAAAAGGCACAACAGCAGCAGTGGTGGTCTGGCTGGCATTTAGGAGGTAACTGAAACCAATGTAGTGTGCTCTCACGAGGCACCAGTTCTGTAGGGGTTTGGGCATTTACTGGGACAATTATTAATTGTAGAAGTAAATCACGAAATTGATTCTTTTAATGGCCTTAGAATCCAACCTCGGGTGGATCCTTTGGTTACTCGTGGCAACCTCCGCTCTCAACTCTTAGAACAAAGCAAAGTTCTGGCACTCGGACACACTGGCCGTTACGTGGTTGTCCGAGCTGAGTCTCAGGATGGTGAGGAGGTGCGCTGCGAGAATGTCCTGCGAGAATGTCCTGCCCTTGGGAGCCTTTCTGCTCCTGGGCCATCCTGCCCTGGAATTGTCTTGCACCCCTGGAATTCTCCTTAGAATAGAATTCTCCTTAGAATAGTCTTTAGAATTTCTCTCCAGGCTCTCCAGGCTCTCTGTGTTGCCTGTTTTTACCTGGAGGAACTTCAGCTCGTTCATTGGCTGAAAGTTTCATGGGCATCAGAGACCCACTTGGGTTACTCGGCCCTACCAGTTCCTGATTGGCTGATGATGAGTAACCATGCCCTCTGACCTTGGGATTGTAAACCACTTGGATGAGGCTCTCCCTTGGAATCTTGCAGACTTTTAGGCGCCAATGGATGACCATTGATCATGAGAGCCAGGCTTAGCTAAGTGCATCCCCATTTGGGAGCTGTCCCTTATCAGAAGTAAACACCTTAAATCAGCCTGCATGAATAGTTTCTCTGTGGCTGCACCACAGAGATGAAGAGAGAGATGGGGCCTCGTTTGGGAAAGCACAGCAACACTTAATTCTGTCTTATTAACAAGCATTGCCGCTACACAAGGAGGCGTTGCTGAGGGGCAATGTTGACCGACAGGATCACCTTCACATTGGTCGGCAACTTGAGGTCTCACCGCTGGAGTAGCCAAAAGTTGATTTGGGTTGCTCGCCCGCCAGATGTGTAGGTGATCAAGTGCACCGGTTTCTTCTTAAAAAAGGTGCTGGCCACAGTGAGGTCGTGTGTCTCCATGCAATCCAGGATGTGGCTGCCATCGTCATTGCAAGCACCGAAGCCTTGGCCTCCATGGCACTGTGTGTAGCCGTCCCTATGCCCGTTGAGGTCACTAGCAGCCATATCACCCTGCAACTCACAACTGGCAACCCACTGAAGCTAAGTAGGTGTGAGCCTGGTCAGTACCTGGATGGGAGACCTCCTGGGAAAAACTAAGGTTGCTGCTGGAAGAGGTGTTAGTGGGGCCAGCAGGGGGTGCTCACCATGCAGTCTATGTGGGTCCTAATGCCTCATTAAAGTGATGGGGACACTATACTGTAAACAGGCGACGTCCTTCGGATGAGACATAAAACCGAGGTCCTGGCTCTCTGTGGTCATTAAAAATCCCAGGGCGTTTCTCGAAAAGAGTAGGGGTGTAACCCTGGTGTCCTGGCCAAATTTCCCATTGGCCCTTACCAATCATGGCCTCCTAATAATCTCCCTCTATGAATTGGCTTCATTTCTCTGCCTCCCCACTAATAGCTGATGTGTGGTGAGCGTTCTGGCTCACTGTGGCTGCTGTCACATCATCCAGGTGGTCGTGGTGGAGGGGAGTCCCCATTACCTGTAAAGTGGAGTGTCCAGAAAAGCGCTATATAAGTGTAAGCAATTATTATAATTATTATTATTAACTCCAATCACAAGGAATCAAGATTCCTTCTTTCAAAGAGCTTAAAACCTTCTTGTTTAGAAGGGCCTTTGCTTACCTGGCTCTGTTTATACCCCTTTGCTCAAACTTGTTGCCTTTTGGGTTTGTTTATATATACATTTTAAACATAGTTGAACGTAACACAAGGACTGTGTTTAACTTAACTTTGTACTTGAAGGATTATTTAGTAGTTTGTTCGTAGGTCAGCCATCTTCGAACTCACACTAGCTTACTCTAGGGAGTGTCTCACAATTACTAGACTAATTAGAACACAAGGGAGTGTGTTAAAACTACCTATCCTGACACAACTGATTTCAGTAACCCCATCTACTGTCTCCTCTGCTGTGTATTTTAATTGTGTATATCTTGTGTATTTTTAATTGTTGTCATTTTGTAAAGTGCTTTAAGAAGCCACCTTTAAAATAGCTATGTTAAATTAAATATTTTATTAAGATGAAATTAGATGAAAAGTGAAGTTATTACTAATGGTAACTGGGAGATAAGATGGGAAATATAAATAGAAGGGATTTAATAAAAATATTAGGCATCAAGGTTGATGGGTTGGGGTCAGGTAGTGTAAACTGGGTAGATGTACAGTATGTTCACAAAAGTAATGGCGCATACCCACAAGGTTCCATAACCATGACAAAACTACCAAACAAACTGCCACAAGAACCCCTTCTGTGCACCATATAAAACTATTCACCTATCCTTATCCTGTTTGAAAGACTCCACTTTACCCACGGGCTAAAACAAATAGGCAAAAGCCTTTCCCTTGATCCTAAAACATTACAGTATCTACCCTCCTCTCTCCCTGAACAGTAGGAGCTTAGACACAGCCTGTAGCTTACGTACACCTGACTACTAATATAACCTGATAATCAATTGACTGGGATGTGGAATTACTCACTGGACCAATCACATGAGCTCAAGTGGTATTCCAGTCACACAGGACACTGACCAGGCAGTCAGGCCAGGTGTGTCTAATTCTCACTCCCAGGAGAAGCCCTGGACAAAGCCTGGGCTTGAGCCACCACAGAGTGGAAAGAGTGTTTATAGCATCAAGAGCAGCAGGTGCCTCTTTACACACAGAAGTGTGGGAGTGTGGAATAAGCTGTCATAGCTACAATGTCGAAGGTGATTCTAGTCAAGAAGAGGATGGATGAGCATCTCAGATCATTAAAAAATCACCACTTAATTTGGCTGTCCCGTTTAAGACACCCCATTGGTCCAGCCAAGCATTTTATGAGAACAATATGGTTTAAGTGCATTCTAAAAGGGCAAAACAGCAGTGGTCTAATGCTAAACTGCTCATCTTGCTCTGTCATAACACACAGCACCAAGTCTGTGTTACAGGTGCTGCTGAACCCAGGAAGACAATTTGCATACAAAAGACACTTTGCATTGGCAGCACATGCTTCAGTGCACTGGGAGTGTTTATAGCCCTGTGAGTTTAACACTTCATGACTGAGAGCTGCCCTTCATGGCAACAGAACCCACAGCAACAATGACCTTCATCACCATCTTCCTCTGGACACTCCTCATCACTGCTCAGGGTATAATTTAATACTTGGCTGGGTGTTGATTTAAACATAGTTTTTGATTTGTGATGTATATACCTTTTAGTATATTATTTAACTTCGACTTTTTTTTCAATCTTTGACGTATCCTATATCATGTAGTATATTATTTAAAGAAGCTTTACAGAAAAGTGTAAAACAGCTAAAAGAAATTAAAGCATTCTAGTTCTTAAATTCCTGTATTAATTGTATTTTGTCTTGTTTTCAGGATCCAGCGGACAGGTTACTGTGACTCAGACTCCAGCAATGAAATCTGTTCTCCCTGGACAGACAGTCACTGTGAGCTGTAAGACCAGTCCTGCAGTGTACAGTAATAATCGCCTCCACTGGTACCAACAGAAAGCTGGAGAAACTCCTAAACTAATGATTTATCTTGCAACTACCCGTCAGACTGGGATCCCAGAGCGTTTCAGTGGCAGTGGATCTGGGACTGACTTCACTCTGACCATCACAGGAGTCCAGGCTGAAGATGCAGGAGATTATTACTGTCAGAGTGTACACTACCTCAGCAGTAACTGGTTGTTCACACAGTGTTACACAGTGGTACAAAAACCTCCCTCAGCAGGACTGCAGAGTGACTGAACTGCTGCAGCTGGGACCTACTGCAGGTGCACTTACAAGTTTATTTTGCATTTATAAAACATCATTTAACACAGTCACAGTATTCAAAGAACTGTGATTATATTATTTCTCATTGCAATCATACTGAGTGCGAGACAGGTGTAGTGGTTTGATGGGTTTACTGAGACAATTATTAATTGTGGCAGTAATCACGAGGTTGTTCGTTGGGGCTTTTAGAAAATCAATCGTCAGAACAACTAACAACGCACACACATGGGTTCAATATACGGGATACATTTATTAATATAACTGTGCACCAAACATATACTAGTCTGCCTGGATACGAGCGGCAGACCTTACGGTGAGGGTTATCAATATACAAGGTATATAATCTCGAAGAGATGCAAACACAAAGAGATACACAACAGAGAATATAAGTCAATATATCGTTCGGTTACCAAATCGCTACTCAGTGTTATTACCCACTGTTACTCTAAACTCGGAAGTAAATACATTACTCATGAATTAAATTGATAACAACTTGTGTTGAGGTACAATTGAATTCTCGAGACGCAATGTAGAACATGGGGTTTACTTATCCACTGTGTTTGGATTTGGAATTCCCGGCACGAACACCAAACCAGCTGACAGGCTCTGTTGCAGCCTCTGTTCCAGCGGTTGTCCAATGGGCGTTGTGACGGCGTCCTCTGGCTACCGGCCAACCACTCGAGGTGCAGCTCGGAGTAGGACGGGCGGAGGAATCTAACTGCGGCGCGCAGGGCAGTCGTTGCTCCGAGGGGATCTACCAGCAGTCCGGCTGGCTAGTAGAAAGTCTCTATGCACAGAGTGTGACCGCGAGTCCTCACAAGTCACTCTTTTGCCTGGGAAGAAACTGGTTCGTTCCCGGTCCAGCGCTGCTTCTGAATAAGCTATTCAGGTTGTCGACGAGGGTCCAACTGTAGGCTGCCGTTGATCAAGCGGAGCATTCACGTTGGTAGAATTCTGAGTACGTACGGGATCCTCGGCCTCGCGCTTAGAACAAAGTCCAAGTCCTTTTGCAGACAACAGCAGTTGTCACGTGATTGTCTCTGAGGATGCGCGAAAATGGCCAAGGAGAGCCCAGAACTGAGCTTGCGCTCCCTTTTTGATCAAGACCCAGATGTGTGCTGATTGGTTGAGAGTTTGGCGGGTATTGGAGACCCACGTGGTATTACCACGCCCTGCCAGTCCCTGATTGGTTGGTCAAGGTGAGATATAAGTCACTTACTCTTGACACTTAGGAATGCAGTCCAGATGTCCATTCGGCACTCCCTAGACTGATAGGCGCCAATGGATGAACATTGATCATGATAGCCAGGCTCAGCTAATTGCATCCCCGTCTGGGAGCTTGTTTCTTATCACAAGAAAACACTCTTAAATCAGCTTGCATGAATTCTTTCTCTGTGGCTGCACCACAGAGATGGAGGGTGAGATGGGGCCTCTTTTAGGAGCATACCAACGCTTAATTCAGTCTTATTAACAAGCATTGCCGCTACATATCCCCCCTTTTTGAAGGTCACGAGGTCCTGAGGCGTTGTTGCCTTCAAAACAAAAACAGAGTTAAGTGATGTCTGTTGTACCCCGGTGGATTCTACCACCCAATATTCACATTACCTCTCGAGAATTTGTACAGGAAATAGTGTTGGAAAGAACATTGCGTATACCTGCTCTCAGTTATAAGGTACATAGAAATGAGGCATCGGGCGTCATCATTAGCCCTAGACCTTAAACTTCCGGCAGTTCACTATCAGTATCGGATAGCTCTGCAGCAGGCAGACGTTTGGGCGTGGTTACCTGATTTCGGTGATAAACCATTGCTCCCTTTGTCTCATTCAAACTACCCCGCAAGGCTTTGATACAAGAGAACAGCATCCAACACATTACCCCAGCCATGATCCAGCTACCCAACAGCAGTGTCAAGATGACCACGTTTACTGTTCCTAGCGCCCCAGAGGATCCACAACGACTGTGCTTGGGACCTACCAGTGTAGTTTTTAAGTTTGTGTCATTGAGAACAAATTCGACTACCTGTACACCCTCAAGACTTACTGTCTCTTGGATTCTCTCATCCAAGTCAACGCTGTGTCCTCTGAAAGCGTCCACAATCTCGAGTTCCGTTTCATACAGTTCTGACTCCAGGTGATACAGTGCTAAATCGTTGAGATGCACTATAGCTCCTTCAGGAACTTGTAGAAAAACTGTTTGGTTGGGTAGCTGCACTTCGGTAGCTGTATCATGTCTGTCATAGGTTATTGTAACCGTTAACTGTGGTGTGCTGACCAGCCATTTCTTTCCCACCTGCTCAACCTGGGGTTCATTAACCTCACGTTTGCTCGTCACTGTGGCTTTACACTTTTCAGTGGCAGCCCCCTTTCTGATACCACACAACCTCTGAGTTGTGTCCCTAAGGAATGGCTTACTTGGGCATACCCAGTGGATATCCTTGGTTGATATACACAGTTCCAGGTTTGGAACAAGGTACAAATTCGGATCATCCTCCTGGTAAGCTACGAGCGGTGGGGTGGTCAACTTCACATGCATGTCCCCCCTCCAGAAGCCAACGTTCAATATAGACTTGAGTCTATAGATATCCTTGCTACTCACGATGGGAAGGTTCAACAGGAAACCTTGGCTTCGGGCTTGACATGTATGGGAATGGCACTGCCTAGACTGTATGCAAGATGTACTTGCAATGGCTGCACCATCTCGGAAGTGGTTGTCTTCAGTACTTCTTCTACTAAGGACAGTGGAACCAAGTAGGTTGGAATCTGTCCCCTGGCTAGGCTAGTTACTGTGGCACTAAGCTCCCTAAGCAGATCCTGCATCAGCATTCTGACCTGTTGCACATAAGCATAGTCCCACTGTAACACGTCGACAATCCTGCCCACGGTGTGGAGGGTGTTATTTAACAGTGCTGCATGAAGGTTTACTGCTAAAATTGTGCCCTGTAAGGTTTTCCCTAGGCTTTCCAGCCACTGCTGCTGTTGATACAGCTTGTCATAAATTTCTGGCATTTCCTTACGTAACCCAGACACCTGCCTTCTCAGGGTGGTCAGGGTGACAGTGTTAGCAGCAAACAGACCCGCTGAAAATAGCAAACCCACGGCGGAGGCCGCAGCAATCAGACCCCCCAAGAACCTTTTGGGGCGGCTGAGGCCTGTCATCTCCTCCTGGGTGACTGTTGCCTTCCTCAGCTGGCGGAGCATGTGTATAGTGTCTAGCTGGGCATGCCATACAGTATCCCCAGCCCACTGCCTACCATGATAGGACACCCTACTGTTCATGTTGATGTGCTTCCGAAACACATCATGTGGGTCCAGCCGTACATACGCTCGCTGAGTATATGTTCTGCAATTTGTTAACAACAATCCGGGAGCTTTCTGCAGGACTATGCCGGTAGGAGGACCGGGTTCCACAACTTCAAGGGGCTGTGTCGAGGCGATCCACAGTACTGTCAGGACCAGCCGTGGCAGTTTTAGGATTCCCATTCTGGAACACAGATGAGGCACATGGTACAGTTCCACTATAATTTTGAATATATTTTCCTAGCAGGACCTACACTACAGTACCTAACTACCTGCAACTACAAAGGGGCACCCCCCTCTTTGATCGGGTTTAGACTCTTAACCCTATTCTGTGTCCTCCGGCGCCATTTGAGATGGGCGATACAACCGGAGGTGGTTGCGATGCACCCACTTGTAGACCAGAGATTGCCTTCCCTTTTCAATCCGAATTCGATAAGCTACCGGTGATACCTTATCGACAATCTCGTGGGGTCCTGTCCAACTGGGTAAGAACTTCCGGGCCACCCCTGTGGGTTTGGCAAATTGGAAGTACAGGACCTTGTCTCCTACTTGGAGTTCCTGGTTAACTGCCTTTCGGTCATAGTATGCTTTCCTACCCTCTGCACTCCTTCCCAGATTGTTCTGGGCAAAAGCAAAGGTTGCCTGCAGATGTGCTCGCAGGTCTGACACATACTGTTGGGCCGTAGCAGCCCCCGTCGTGCTCAGGTCCTCCACCCCATAGAGACAGTGTAGGGGAAGAGTCATCTTCCGACCTGTCATCATCTCAAAAGGTGGGACCCCCGTAGAGCAATGGGGCGTGGCTCGGATGGCCATCAGAACCAGGGGCAGCTTAATGTCCCAGTCCCTACTGTTGGTGGAGACAGACTTTTTGAGCATACTAACCACCGTTCGGTTTGCCCTTTCTGCCTGGCCCGAGGATTGAGGGTGGTAGGAGATATGCAACTGGGCCTTGACCCCAAGCATATTCCACAGGGTTGCCATTACTGTAGCTGTGAAATGGGTTCCCCGATCCGAGTCCACGGTCAGGGGGAGTCCCCATCGACTGAACACATGGTTTACCAACAGCACTGCAGTTGTCTCTGCCGTGTCGTTGGGTGCTGGGAGGCACTCAATCCATTTTGTGAATGCACACGTAACAGTGAGGAAATATTTGTTCCCTCTGGATGACCTCACCAGCGGCCCCACCCAATCCATTTGTAGATTGGACCAGGGGAATGTCATGCCCTTTTTCTGGAGTGGTGCACGGTGCAAGGGCCGTGATGGTTGGAACTGGCTACCAACAGACACCCCTTTACATACGCGGTGATGTCTTGGCCCATGTGAGGCCAGAATGCCACCTGCTGGATAGTGTCGTACGTGGCCTTGATTCCCCGGTGATCCCCACAGGGTTCGTCATGAGCGTGTTGGATCATGACCCCCCGATGACAGCGGGGAACTACCCACTTTGGGACACCTTGTGCAACTGGTACACAAACCAACAACCCCTTTATAATTTTTAGGTTGTCTTTCACCTCTGCCAGCTCCTTCAGCTCCGGAGACTGGCTCAGCACCTGCTCTGAAAGAGGTTGACGCACTGGGTCAGCGATATGCTGATACATTTGCCCAATTGCTGGGTCCTGTTTCTGCATTTCCGCAAGATCGGTGTTAAAACCCTGTGACCCAAGCACTACAGATTGAGGGTCTGCTCCGACATCCTGTCTAGCCCTGCTTCGGGTGACCGCCTTGACCTCAGCCACGGTTTCTGGGGGTAGCCATTCCTGCTGGAACTGCCAGGGATCACCCTCTAAGGCGCCAGATTTGGCCAGCCGGTCGGCCTCATCATTCCCGTCTTTGTCGGGTCCCTTCACCTGGGAGTGTCCCTTCACCTTCCTCCAGTAAACCATCATTCCAGCCTCGGTCGTGAGCTTGTCACTGGCCAGGAACAATTCTTTGTTCTTTACTTCCTTGCCCCGGGCATTTTTCATGCCGTTACCCTTCCAATACGGAAGATGGGACACGAAGCTATGTCGGGCGTAGTTGGAGTCACTACAGATGACAAATTGTTTAAGGCCATTTGTCAGGGCCTGCTGGAGGGTGATCAGCACCCCAGCTACTTCCGCATACTGACTAGTCTTTGGTCCTAGCTTATAGTGGGTCGGCCCACAGGGAGTATTGTCTTGCCAGACTACACCTACCCCTGCTAGCACCTGCTGTTCGTGGCGAAAAGAGCAACCGTCAACATAGGCCATGGGTAAGCCCTGGCCCACGTTCTCATCATAGTACCGATGATTGTTCGGTAGCTCAGCAGCGGGAATTGTTTCTGGAGCTTCCATGTCAGTGTCACAGCCGTGACACACTTGGCCCAAAGCCAAGCCCTGTCCCAGGTACATTTTCTTGCTCTGTGCATAACGTACCTCTATCTCATAGCCTTGTAGGGCCATCATCCATGCCACAATCCTGCTATTTGACACCCCGCCTGCTTTCAGTCTCTGGCTATGCAGGAATGTCACAGGTTGGTGGCAGGTTTCGATGATGATCTTTTGTCCCCCAACATAACTACGGAAGTGTTCTACCGACCAGACCGTAGACAACAGGGCCTTCTCGCAGTCCAAGAACTTTTGCTCCACTGGGGTCAGGGCTCGACTGGCATACGCCACCACCCTTCGCTTTTGGTCATATTCCTGACTCAGAGCAGCCCCAAGGCAGTGCTCTGAGAACCCTGCTTCAAGGTAGAAGACCTTATTTTTGTCAGGGTAGGCCAAGCACGGCGCACTACCGAGTTTGCGCTTCAGCTCCATCACAGCCTGTTCTGGGGAAGGTCCCCACTCAAAGGGCACGTCTTTCTGCAACAGCTTGTGGAGGGGCCTTGCTATTTCAGCGTAATCCTCAATGAACTGCCGGGAATAATTACATACTCCCAGAAAGCTGCGCAGTTCAGACAGGTTAGTGGGCGACTTCATATTCTGGATAGCTTGGACTCTGCTGGACTGTGGCTGTATGCCTTGGGCTCCAACCATCAGTCCCACGTACTCCACTTGGGTCCTACACCACTGTCCCTTAGCCAGAGACAGTTTGGCCCCTGCACGGGAGAGCTGGGTCAACACATGCCTGATCTCGGCCATGTGTTCTTCCCAGGTCTGACTCCGCATCAGAATATCGTCCACATAGACCAGGTTGCCCCTGGCGGCTGCATCACTCATGGCTTTGTGCAGAAATATGTTGAACTCCGCTGGGGAGTTGGAATACCCAAAGGGGCATAGATTCCAGGTGAACTGCCTGTTTCCGAAGGAAAAGGCCAGTTTGTACTGGTCTGTCGGTTCTACCTTAAGGGTCCAGAACCCATTGGCCACATCCACTGTGGTGAAATATTTCGCTGTTGTCACCTTGGCTAACTCCTGATCTAAGTAGATCATTGGCCATCGTGACAAAGGAACCTGTTTATTCAGCTGCCGGTAGTCAATGGTCAGACGCCACTTACCATTGGGTTTCAGCACCGGCCACAGTGGGGAGTTATAAGTGGAGTTACACTCCCTTATGATCTGACGCTCTAGTAGAGCATCCAACGTCTGCTTTATGGACTTGTATGCTGTGAGGGGAATGCGATACTGCCTGACATAGGTTGGGCGGGCGCCAGGGGCTGTGGGAATGCGCACTGTGTGCAAATCCGTCACCCCGCAGTCATAGGCGTCCCGTGCAAACACTTCCTGGAAATCCTGGAAGATCTGACGCAGGTGCTGACGCTGGCTTTCCGTTTCCAGGGCATCTGCCTTACCCACCTGTTCCTGTACCTGCTCTAGGAACCCCGCTTTTGACGGCATGGCGGTATCCCGGGTCGCACTCTTAGCTGAGTGGTCCGTCGGAACACCTGCGTGTACTGTGTACACAACCATCTCATCCTTATCGCTAAGGTCCACTCTGCACAACTCCTGGTTGCAGAATCCCTCTATTGGCATAATTGCGATCATCCGCCGGGGGTAGGTGTAGTACACCTGCTCGTTTCCCCCCTCCCTGGCCAAGGGACCAGGGAGCTGCCCCAGTACTGGGATGGCCAGTTCGAAATCATAGAAACCATTGTCAATTACCAGTCCCATGTCAGTGCGAGCAGGGATTTTGACATCTTGTTTTGCTATGTTCTGCACCAACAGGCAGGTGGCTCGGCCATTCCGTTCCAGTCTGGGGGTACCACAGACTGCTAGGTTCAGTCTGATAAACTGAGCTGATGGTTGGAAGAAAACCATCTCGGCATCCATTCTCTGTCCCTTCTTCAGGACAAGGCGTACCGGAAACCCTGCTGTTGATGCAGGAACGATCAGGTCCGATTCGTTTACTACCTGGCAGGCCTGAGGAATCGTCTGACCTGACCGAATGTTCTCGGGGTCGCCGCTTAGAGAATGGGCATCTGGGTTCACCCGTGTCCACAGCACACTGTTTACTGTGTCCAGCTGGGCGCCCAGTCGAACCAACAGGTCTGCACCAATACAGACCGAATGGGCCAGCTGAGGTGCTACCTGGAAGTAGTGAGCAAACTTCCTTTTTCCGATGGAGATGGAAGCTACACAACTTCCTTTGCTCCAAATGGACCTATGAGGTGGGGGTGCCCACCACAGAACCTGTGACTGCATCACCAGGGTCACCTGACGGCTTCGCGACAGGTCCTTGAACAGACCTTCACTGATTATGGACTTCTCAGAGCTGAGGCTGAGAATTACATCATCAACCTGCACTTCTGCCACCTGGACCCCTCCCACCACCATGGGGTGGTAGTCCTGGTCCCCCTGAGGTACCAGGGCCCACAGAAAGGACTCCCATTCATTACCAGACAGGGAGATCCACTCTTCTTCAGGGATGAAAAAGGGGTGTGCTTTACCTGGCGGGTCAAGCAGCTGCTCGGAGCACTGCTCCTGTAGTTGGGAGACCGTGGGAGTGCTGGCCTGGGCAGGACTTCCCTGTAGTTTTGGAAAGCAAGAAGAGACATTTATTTCTCGTCCAGAGGAACCAGGTGGAACCTCCAACTCAGCTATAGTGTTCAGTGGGCACTGTGTGGTCACAGCATAACCACTGAACCCCCCTTTCTGCTGTATGACAGGCTTAGGGTTTTTGACCTGAGCCCACAATTTTCCACGCTGGCAGTCCACCAGAGGCTCCAGCCTGTCAAGCAGGTCTTGGCCAATGAGTAGTGGCTCTGTTTTAAACCTAGAGATGTAAACAGGATGCACCACATTCATTGGCCCGAACCTAAGTGCCACCCACATTCGGTGTGTGATCCTGGCATGATCCTGGGTATAGCTGGAAATCTCTATCTTACACGGTTCTACCTTAAGTCTGATGCCTTTTCCTTTCGCTACTCGTTTGAGCTCGCTGAGTAGATCGGCTGACATCAAACTAATTTCAGCCCCAGTGTCAATCAGTGCTTCTCTATCTAAGACGTTTTCAAGAGAAACCTTGATATAAATACGCCTTGCTTTGCCTTTCTGGCTGAGATTCCCTAAGAATTGTTGGAAGCCTGCCTTTCCTTTGACTTCAGGGGCGGGGTCAGCGCCCAACTCAGAGTCACAGCCTTCTTTCAGGCAGGAACCCTCCCACCCAATCAGATAGACTGAGGGAGGGGTTTGGGGTGGATCCCCGCCTCCTCCAGTGAGGAGGGGCGTGGTCCCCCTAAGCTCATTCACGCTTCCGGCATTCGGTGCGGAAGGTTTACCCTGTCCTGGTCTCTCAAGCAGGGCTTGTTCAAGCCGGGCCAGGCGGGCTGCAGTCGACTCCCTTCGTCCAGCCTTATGATAGGCTCTGCCTGAGCCCTTGCCTTCCCCGTAGCGCTCATGGCGGCTCTGACGCTTAGTGCGGTCCTGCCTGCCTATTTTGCGCCGGGGCTTATAAGGCTCAGGAACCTCAGCTCCCTCGAGCTGAGGCGAGTCGTCAACCCTGCTGGCTTTAGTGGCGAACACGGCCGTTTTAGCAGGTTTTCGCTCTGAGGAAGCAGAGACTTCAGCTCCCCAGGCTTTTTGAGCCAACCTTCTAATGTCAGCCATTTTCATCGCTTTTGCATCTGTGTGCATCACAATCATTTTCCTGACTGAGGGGTGCAGATTAGCAATGAATAAACCTTTGAAATTCACGTTCTCTTCGCAACCCTCTTCATTCCGCCCTGCAAAATAAGTGCGCCTAAGCCTCTCATAATAGTCGCGAGGGGCTTCAGCTTTTTCGTGCTTAATATGGTGCGCAGCGGCCACGGCAGCTATGGGATCGATAAAAGCCGAAAATTCTCCGATCATTGCCTGACACAGCTCCTCAAAGCTATTACAGACCTCCGGTCCTTGTCTGGACATCCACTCGTGTACCGCTCGGCTAGTAGTTTTCCTTACTAACAAAGCCTTTTCCTGTTCGGACGCTCCGGGCATAAACTGCAAAGTATGTCTCAGCTCATCGATGTAGGTTTCCACATTATTCCCTGACACTGACGGGTCAAACCTTTCTACATCTTTGGCTAACTGCCTCAGGGAGTGGAGGTTAATTTTTACGGTTTCTCCGCGGGCAGGGGGACGGCCGTGATCAGGAGCAGGGGGTCTCTGCCTGAATTGCATCGCCCTTGCGTCTCGCGCAGGACTCGGCGATCTCCCCCATGCCGATCCGACCACAGACCCTGGCCGGGAGAAACCTCCTCCCGGCGCGCTGGGTGAGCGTTCCGGGCTGCTAGGTGGGCTGGCATGCAAGTGGGATCTAGCCTGGTTTGCTTCCAGTACAAAAGCATCTAACTCCTTTTGCCTTTCCTGGCTGAGTTCATTTAAACTCTCAATTTCTTTTTCTTTTTCTTTCAAGCTCGCTTCCAGGTCTCTCCTAGCTACCTCAGCCGCAGTTTCTCTAGCAGACAGGTCATCTAATTTACCTAAAACTTCCCTGAGTCTGTCTTCACTTTCCTCATTTTTCACTCTCTTTTCTCTGATTATATCCAACAACTCAACTCGCTCCGCCTTATATCTTTCTAGCTTTCCCTGTAGCTTTTGAAACTTTGTCAGCTCGGACAAAGACAGTTCCAGCTGTTTAGCTAGATTTAAGGCGAAACTCGATAGGACCTGAACTGCGTTCACGGACCCTCCTGTGTTAAGCTGGTTCGCTACTTTAGCTACTAAATCTACTTGCAGCTTCTCAATATCATCAAAGTTCAACTTTTCGATACCGCTCCAGTAACCAGGATTGTCGTCGCTTGAAATAGTACTTATAAGCGACTCCACTTCAGACATTTTAGCAGCCATTGTGATTACGTCAGAGAAACTTTAAGAGTATTACTTTTTTTTCCTTTTACTAAAATACAGTATGGAATTTAAACACCCGAGCAGATGGATTTCCAATCAGCACACGTTACACTAAACGCTAGAAAGCAGGGGGATTTCTTTGCGCAGTTATCAGCACACCCGGTATTCGCGTATAGAAGCCGCGGCGCTGTGCTGAACTTGAACTCACAGCAATATCAGTTATTCTGTGCGATTGATTCTCATTTCATTCTTAACTCCGTCCACCCAGGGACGCCATTAAATGTAGTGGTTTTGATGGGTTTACTGAGACAATTATTAATTGTAGCGGTAATCACGAGGTTGTTCGTCGGGGCTTTTAGAAAATCAATCGTCAGAACAACTAACAACGCACACACACGGGTTCAATACACGGGATACATTTATTAATATAACTGTGCACCAAACATATACTAGTCTGCCTGGATACGAGCGGCAGACCTTACGGTGAGGGTTATCAATATACAAGGTATATAATCTCGAAGAGATGCAAACACAAAGAGATACACAACAGAGAATATATGTCAATATATATCGTTCGGTTACCAAATCGCTAATCAGTGTTATTACCCACTGTTACTCTAAACTCGGAAGTAAATACATTACTCATGAATTAAATTGATAACAACTTGTGTTGAGGTACAATTGAATTCTCGAGACGCAATGTAGAACATGGGGTTTACTTATCCACTGTGTTGGGATTTGGAATTCCCGGCACAAACACCAAACCAGCTGACAGGCTCTGTTGCAGCCTCTGTTGCAGCGGTTGTCCAATGGGCGTTGTGACGGCGTCCTGTGGCTACCGGCCAACCAGTCGAGGTGCAGCTCGGAGTAGGACGGGCGGAGGAATCTAACTGCGGCGCGCAGGGCAGTCGTTGCTCCGAGGGGATCTACCAGCAGTCCGGCTGGCTAGTAGAAAGTCTCTATGCACAGAGTGTGACCGCGAGTCCTCACAAGTCACTCTTTTGCCTGGGAAGAAACTGGCTCGTTCCCGGTCCAGCGCTGCTTCTGAATAAGCTATTCAGGTTGTCGACGAGGGTCCAACTGTAGGCTGCCGTTGATCAAGCGGAGCATTCACGTTGGTAGAATTCTGAGTACGTACGGGTTCCTCGGCCTCGAGCTTTGAACAAAGTCCAAGTCCTTTTGCAGACAACAGCAGTTGTCACGTGATTGTCTCTGAGGATGCGCGAAAATGGCCAAGGAGAGCCCAGAACTGAGCTTGCGCTCCCTTTTTGATCAAGACCCAGATGTGTGCTGATTGGTTGAGAGTTTGGCGGGCATTGGAGACCCACGTGGTATTACCACGCCCTGCCAGTCCCTGATTGGTTGGTCAAGGTGAGATATAAGTCACTTACTCTTGACACTTAGGAATGCAGTCCAGAAGTCCATTCGGCACTCCCTAGACTGATAGGCGCCAATAGATGACCATTGATCATGATAGCCAGGCTCAGCTAATTGCATCCCCGTCTGGGAGCTTGTTTCTTATCACAAGAAAACACTCTTAAATCAGCTTGCATGAATTCTTTCTCTGTGGCTGCACCACAGAGATGGAGGGTGAGATGGGGCCTCTTTTAGGAGCATACCAACGCTTAATTCTGTCTTATTAACAAGCATTGCCGCTACACAGTCTACCGCAAGCTACCGGTAAATACCGCGAGTTACCGTAAATTCTCCTATAATACGACAAGCAAAATAATAGTATCCGGAATTTCCGCAAGGTGGAGCTAATAACGCTCAACCTCTCATGTTTGAGCTGTGGCCATCAAAGTCTTTAACGAAGATATTACTAATAGTATTAATAATGAATGACCTTGGACAAGTTGTAAGTGTAAACTCAAAGTATTGCCCTGGTCAACATTCTTTTTTTCATTGACCGTCTTTGTAAAAGTAATACCACAGCATTTCGCAATCACGCATTTGTTTCCAATCATGCAAAGTACAGTGATTCACCAGGCCTTTCACATGCTCATGAAAGAGATTGATTTAGGAACATAAACATATTACCGTATGCAAACTGTACTGTATACAGTATGTATATGTATATTTAATGTCTTAACTGTGCCCGTTTAAGTATTGAATATTCATATCTAATTTTACCACTGAAGGGAAATCTTAGTAGCTGAGCATAAAAAGAATAGGAGCATACTGCAACGTGTGTGAAGGCCATAAACAATATTAATTTTGGAACATAAACATACAGTATATGGCTGGTCTCGGTACTTTAAAGAAAACATACACGAAACATGGTTTCATTATGACCAGAATCGGTCTTGAGATATTTTTAACTTGATTTACAGTATTTGAGAGGTATGTCTTAACACCGATACTACAGTGCTTAAGTACTGCTCACGTATATGTTTCTAGGTTTATATTATGCATTTCATACGGTCAAATTACTTTAGAGCAACTAATAAGAAGCGCGAAACGGTATGCGTTTTAGTTTCGTTTTGTGCTGGGACCCGTGGATTGATTAGAGATATCAAGTACATACAAGTCATTTTTTAAATGTTGTAGTTCGTCTTGAAAACATGTTACGAGTACATCATCTATCAACAATTACACAGGTTCTGTTTCCATATTGCGGATTTTGGTTACGTAATATTATTTTCTAGATTTCACGTTGTGAATATATGATTTGGGCAAACAGAGCCGCAAAGAAGTACATTATGGGTTGTTGTTTTTTTTTTGCAGTTTTATCTAGAACAAGCGATGCTTAAACCTTTGTCTGATTCTTGTGAAACTATCCACACGACAGTTACAGTACCTAGGAGTTGACTTCAGTGATGTCACTGATGGGATGTTTCTAAAAATCCATCCTCTGTAAAACGTCTTCTCTAGTTGTCCTGCATATGTATTCGCTAATGAAGCTGTGTGTTCTGAGCCTGGATCTCTACATTTCTGTATGAACCAGCTTAGAGGGCTAAAGACAGCTTGTGTTTAAATTGAGTGTAAGGCAATTTATGCTTCTAAAGTCATGGTCAGCATTTATTATTGTACTGTGCTGTAAACTTGTTCTGTGCCAAGTCACATTATTTTATAGCGTTTTTATAGCGTTATCAAATCCCGTGGCGCTGTGTGTTAGTTTCCTGACTCCCATGTCACATGGTCTGTGATTGAAACCTGTAATACCGGTTTAATTCGTCACAGCCAGCACTCCGGTTGTAAAGTAGAAGCAGGCAAGATTTCCAGCGAAAAACACCTCCCCCTTCTTCAGGTGTGAGGGTCTTCTGCTCAGAATGAAACGCTAAAATGTAATGTAGGCTCTGAATGGGTTCAATTATGATTTGGGCTTGATTAAGGTCGCTGCCTTTCATCTAAAACCCTACTTGAATCCTTCTAAACTAAAAATCAGTGTTAGTGAGTTCTAAATAAAGAGGTATCCAGGTAACAGTGAAACGGGCGGACAGTCTGGGGAGATCGCCCGTTTTCCATGTAAATAGTTCCCTGGTTCCGCACCCCTTGGTGTTTCTCTCGCTCTCTCTCGGGTCACCTGATCATTAGCTCGAAAGATTTGAGTGCTTTGTGTATATTCTAATGGTAATGGGGGCAGGGTGTGTGGGAACAGGTTTGGTTGAAATTGCATTGGAGATCTATGTTCTTCACACCTGAAACATTTTCTCTGAAAGCATTTTCTTCGCAGTTTAACCGATCTTGTTACAGCATGTTACAGTTTACTATTATTAACCATAATTTTAAGTGCTTAATGTAAAATCTTGTAAAAATATATTTTCATTGTTCAAATATACATTAAGTCTGACTATCATATAATAAGTTAAATACAAAACTAAAGAAAAAATAGGGTTAAATATAATTCAAAATATTTTGCTAACAATGTTAACTGTTTATGAATAATAAAATATATTAACTAAGGAGTAGGATGGTACAGTTGTTAGTATGTTTTTTGTTTTGTTTCTTTTTCATAAATACAACAGTAGTACCTGATGTCTCAGTGGCTTTCAAAATTAAATTATGCATGCAAACCTGTGAACTAGAAAGATAACTAAGATATCCATCCATTATATTCCATAATATCCATGAAATATATGGCGCTGAAATATGTGTGAAGCAGTGGTGGCCTGGCACGGTGAGGTGCGCTGACAGCTGTGTGGTGTGGCGCAGTTGTGGCCTGGCACAGTGAAGTGCGCTGGCAGCTGTGTGATGCAGTGGTGGCCGGGCACGGTGAGGTGCGCTGCCAGCTGTGTGATGCAGTGGTGGTCGGGTATGTAGAGGTGCACTGGCAGCTGTGTGTTGTGACGAAGTAGTAGCCTGGCACGGTGAGGTGCGCTGGCAGCTGTGTGATGCAGTGGTGGCCTGGCACGGTGAGGTGCGCTGACAGCTGTGTGTTGTGACGCAGTGGTGGCCTGGCACGGTGAAGTGCGCTGGCAGCTGTGTGGTGTGACGCAGTGGTGGCCTGGCACAGTGAAGTGCGCTGGCAGCTGTGTGGTGTGACGCAGTGGTGGCCTGGCACGGTGAGGTGCGCTTGCAGCTGTGTGGTGTGACGCAGTGGTGGCCTGGCACGGTGAAGTGCGCTGGCAGCTGTGTGATGCAGTGGTGGCCGGGCACGGTGAGGTGCGCTGCCAGCTGTGTGATGCAGTGGTGGTCGGGTATGTAGAGGTGCACTGGCAGCTGTGTGTTGTGACGAAGTAGTAGCCTGGCACGGTGAGGTGCGCTGGCAGCTGTGTGATGCAGTGGTGGCCTGGCACGGTGAGGTGCGCTGACAGCTGTGTGTTGTGACGCAGTGGTGGCCTGGCACAGTGAAGTGCGCTGGCAGCTGTGTGGTGTGACGCAGTGGTGGCCTGGCACGGTGAGGTGCGCTTGCAGCTGTGTGGTGTGACGCAGTGGTGGCCTGGCACGGTGAAGTGCGCTGGCAGCTGTGTGGTGTGACGCAGTGGTGGAAATGTTCACCATGTTTCACCCTGCTGAAAATGTTTGTACCAGACTTTTTTGAGGCCTGTTTAATTGTGTCTGAAGTCTGATGTTGTAAATTTTATTGTTAAAAAGATCCATGAAAATGTCACTACTAAAGTTAGCTGGTACTGTTGGTATTGTAAGGGGCAAGTAGAGCTCATATTTTAGATTTTGTGTAGTTGCTAGCGTTGAACTGTGTGTTGGATGCACATGAATATATTCATTATATGCCAGCGCACCTCACCGTGCCAGGCCACCACTGCGTCACAACACACAGCTGCCAGTGCACCTCTACATACCCGACCACCACTGCATCACACAGCTGCCAGCGCACCTCACCGTGCCAGGCCACCACTGCGTCACATAGCTGCAAGCGCACCTCACCATGCCAGGCCACCACTGCATCATACAGCTGCCAGCGCACCTCACCATGCCAGGCCACCACTGCGTCACACCACACAGCTGCCAGCGCACCTCACCGTGCCAGGCCATCACTGCGTCACACCACACAGCTGCCAGCGCACCTCACTGTGCCAGGCCATCACTGCGTCACACCACACAGCTGCCAGCGCACCTCACCGTACCAGGCCACCACTGCGTCACACCACACAGCTGCCAGCGCACCTCACCGTACCAGGCCACCACTGCGTCACACCACACAGCTGCCAGCACACTTCACCATGCCAGGCCATCACTGAGTCAGAGATTAAATAAAACCTCACTCACACCAAACAAATTTATATTTCTAAATATCACAACATGATCGAATTTAAGTCATTTTAATAACAATGAATAGTCACCTAGGCGTTACAATATAAACATTTATATTGATTTAAATAACGTTTTGATTTAAATCGAAAATGCGGGTTTAAATATATGTGTTTTTTGATTCACAATCAGACAAATGCAACATAAATTGATATCTTTGTCTTCTAAGTATCTTAATAAACTTTCAGCATAACTTTCTCCCCGTTTAGATTTATTTTGGGATCAAACGTGGAAAGATTAGATTGTAATCGTTTTTATTTTTTAAATACATTTTAGAAAAGTGTAATCTATACTAAAAAGCTGTACACCACCTGCTATAAAGATACATATTGTAATACTTTCGGGTTCGGATAGGACAGACTTGCGGAGTTAAAGCAAGTTAAAGCCTTGATTTTATAAATCACCTTTAAAAGTGGCATCTCAAAGCAAAGTAAATACCCAACACTGATTGTACCCATCTGTCATGCTAATAAAGCAGCTTGAATTGAATTGAGAGGGGGGGGGGTATATTTGCTTTGTGTATAAAGTACATTGTGAATGTTTTCACAGCCTTCACTTTGTCGTTTTTATGCCATTTTTTGACCACGCACGAATATTCCTATGTCCGTATCTTCGCAAGGGAATCAGTGCGAATTTTAATACTAATTAAATGACCGCGGGCACTTTCCACCCCCTCTACATTCTCAGAGTAGAACAGACTAACCTTCTAATGAAAGACGGTCCACCCCCCACGGACAGGAAAAGTGCCCACAGGCACTTAAATTAATATGGGCAGTAACCGTAAACAGTAACATGGTCAGAAGGAGCACGTACAAACGTTTCCGAAATAACCACATGTAAGACTCTGATGCTTAAAATGTTTTGGGAGAAAGTGGAATACTGGTGTGTATTTTTTCTTTAAACTACCAATACCAGCCATATACAGTCTGTAACGTAGGGATTTCTATATGTCTTTATTTAGTGGTTACATTAGTGACAAAGGCTAAACTTTTAGCTTCAGTAACGTGTACATATCTCCCCTTTTTATAAAACGACATGGTTGAAAACTGTTCCCCAGCCACTGTTGTTTCATCAGTGAAAAGTACATCATGAAATGCCTCTCCCTGTTCAATCCACTGGAAAAAAGAAAAGGAGCATAAAGCTTCTGATGGTCATAAACGATATTCATTTAGGAGCAGCATCAGAGGTATGTTTTTAACTGCACTGCATTGGAGAGAATACCATAGTGTGTTTTTTTTTTACTCCCTGGCGGAAACTGGCTTCCAGAAGAATCAGTATGGCTCAGAGATTAAATAAAACTTCACTCGCACCAAACAAATGTATATTTCTAAATATCACAACATGATCGAATTTAAGTCATTTTGATAACAATGAATAGTCACCTATTCATTACAATATAAACATTTATATTGATTTAAATCGCGTTTAAATCACCTTTATTTAAAACCCATAAATAAAGCTGATACTGTTTAGACTTTTAATTATTTAAAACTGTATTAAAGCAGCACGATACACAATGCAACGTAAATCGCTATCTTTGTCTTCTGTGTAATAATGTTCACCTCTCTGTCCAGCAAATTTACAATAGTAATAATAATGAACTTTATTGTATATAGCGCCTTTAAAGGTGGCTCCTCAAAGCGCTTTACAGGTTAAAAACAATACTGTTAGGCTGGGAAAACGATTTTTTTTTAAGAAATACAAAATGAGATATAATGATATGTTCCGGCTTAGACATTAACGAAGAGCATAACGCGTGTACTGTATACACTGCAAGTACAACCCCCCTCTCTGCAGGAGTGCTGGCTGTGACGAATTGAACCGGTTTCACGGGTATTTTCAAAGTAGGAGGCGAGATTTCCAGCGAAAGACACCTCCCCCCCCCTCAAAAACCCAGTAAGTACAGTACTTACTAGTTAAAGGCTAGGCTCCTCAATGAAATCGCTTTAACATGCTAATGCGTTGGTGTAACAGTCCGGGCGTGGCAAGCTTCTAATTTCAACCCGACTACGGCGAAAGGAACCCTTCTTTCATTAGAAGACAATGAACAATATTTTAGCCCTGAATGAATTAATAGCAAACATGGTTTACATAAAAGACATTTTTCCAAGAAAGTTTAGCCTTTGTCACTAATTAAAAAACTAAATAAAGACATAAATATAAAAATCTTAAGATTTTTAAAATACATGACTTTGCTAAAATTTATTTGAAAATAAAAACAATTACAACCGCCAGGGGAGGGAGAGAACAGGGGAGGGATGTTGGTTTTGCATGAGGGGCGGGGCTATGGAAATTTGGTCTGTTTGGGAATGTGTAGTTACATGTTCTGGCTGTTTGTGAATTATCGTTGTTGAGTATGGAGTGTTGAGGTATTGATTTTGTGTAATGCTTTATGTTGAAAATTGAGGTGGATTTTGTTTATGATAAACAGGATAAACTGGGATGGGAGGAAGGTTTGGTTTTGCATAAGGGGCGGGATTATGATAATTGGAGGACTTTGCGATTGTAAAATGGTTTGATATTGTAACGCTTACGGCCGACAGGCACAGTGTAAGAGCCGGCGTACCAGAGCAGGTGACGTCACCGCCCTTCCCTGTGATAGCAGGACTACAGCTACTGGGCTGTGGAGAGATCTCTCTTTAGCTCACGGGGCTAGGTCGCTGTAGAGAGACGCGGAAGTCCCGGGTTCGAGCCCCGGACAGTGTGGGGCCGACCTGATGCGGCAAGGGCGCCCGCCTGAGCCCCCGTTGCGTTACAATATATTTGATTTTGTATTGTGGTTGTTATCTATGTTTTTGGTTGGTTTTATGTTTATATGGTTGTTTTTGTTGGTTGGTTGTTATTATGGTTATTAATAATACGATCTATAGTTGAAATCTGAGCCTAAATAAAAAGAAAAAGCAAGTGATTAGGTTTATGAGCAATCTAATTACTTATTCGTTTAAAATGCTATATAAAATAAAGTTTATTATTAATTTGCTGGACAGAGCGGTGAACATTATTATGCATAAGACAAAGATAACAATCCTGATCAGTTTAGAAATCTGTGTACGCTGTAAGGTTTTTACTTCTTAAACTTTTAAAATACACGTTTTGAATAGAAAGAAATCCTCTTCCTGGTACAGTATGTATAGCAAACCAGCACGTCTTTTTTCTCCAATCAGAGGGGTGTCAGATGATGTCAGCCAATCACCATTCTGAAGCCCTACCATAATCTCTGGTATGGGGAGACCCCAGAATTCTGTCCCATAGTTTAGACAGATGATAGATACTTTTATTGATCCCGTGAGGGAAATAAAGTAAATCATTTTCATTTTAGGAAATTATTAAACGCTCGGTTAAAAGCAAAGGAGATTGTCTGTTATAGTGGACATAAAAACAAGAGTTCGCTGGCATTATATCCTGGAAGACACAGACCGGCGCCAGACCGGTAAAATGCCTGATGAACTAGGGATTGGACAGTTTCCAAGTGCTTGTACAATCGATGGAAATGTTCAAATAAATGTGCAAAAGAAATAAACAAAATAATCATTTATTTCTTTATCATATTGGGTAGCTAATGTCCTCTCTTTGCTAGTTAGTGGCTGTGTTTCTGCATTGGGTAGCAACGGGTGACTGTTCTCAGGCGGAAGATGTAAACAGCTTAATGTTCGTGTTAAATAATTTTTTTAAATTAAAATTCATTCTATACAGCAATCGCATATTTGGGTACCGTTTCATAAAACTTTCATGCTTAAAATGTTTAGGGAGAAATGGAAGACTGGTGTGTATTTTTTCTTTAAACTACCAAGACCAGCCATACACAGTACAGTTTACATACATACAGTAATGTTTATGTTCCTAAATTAATATCGTTTATGACCTTCAGATGGGTTATGCTCCTCTTCTTTTTATGCTCAGCTACTAAAATTTCCCTTTAGTGGTAAAATCCATATAAATATTCAAAACTAAGCAGATTAAAATGTGTACAGTAAAGACATTAAATGATTAAATCTTTGCACTAGCAACCAATGCACCACGAGTGCCCCTGTCGGTCATTTTGGCCAGCCAATCACTTACCGCGGTGCCCTCCGGTGCCCTGCGGTGGCTTGTGGGTAGGTTACTGTACCGCAGGTTTTTACCGCGCATTTTGAATGGCTGCATCTGTATTTAGAGGCAACTTGTTTAAATAACTAAATAGGTATGGATACTGATGTGCAAGAGAGGTGGAAAGGCTTTCCTTAAGCCAGCACTATAAAATCATTTATCCTCAGTGAGATGCTGCCATCTCATAGTGGGTTTCTAACACTGTGTATAGTTCCATCCACACAGTGCCTTTACTTCCATCCATTTTCTAATCTCTTTATCCAGTGCAGAGGATTTGGAGCCTATCCCAGTAAGCAATGGACACAAGGCAGAATACATCCTGGACACAGCACCAGTCCATCACAGGACAGACAGACACAAACACACACGCATCAGGGCCAGTTTTCCCATAAGCCAATTAACCTACCAGTATGTTTTTGAGTGCGAGAGGAAATCATATCACACATATGGAGAAAAAACACGGAACCCAAAAAGAACATGCAAACTCCACACACACAGGATGGCAGGAATTGAACCTAGGGCCCCAGTGCTGCAAGATAGCAACGCTAACCACTTGGCCACCATTACAAATGCATGGAGTGCTTAGTTAAAATTCTAGTTCAGAGGTATGCATGCATAATTTAATTTTGAAAGCCACTGAGACATCTGGTTCTGTTGTGTTTATGAAAAAAAACATACTAACAAACTGCCATCCTATTCCTTAGTTAATAAATTTTATTTTTATAAACAGTTAACATTGTTAGCAAAATATTTTGAATGATGTTTTACCTTATTTTTCTTTAATTTTGTATTTAACTTATTTCCTGGTAGTCAGATTTAATGCATATTTGAACAATAAAAATACGGTATTACAAGATGCGGGGAAAAGTGCAACAATTTATTACAGTGCTAAATTTAATATTATTGATTACTAATAGTTTATGCTAACACCTAACTTTCTAAATTAGATGTATTCAAAACAATGAACTAAATGTAACATAGCATTAAGAAATACAATCGAGAATAGTTTTGTGGTGCATGTATAGATGAAACTTTTCTAAAATGTATAACAAAATAAAAGACAATTAAAATCTGTAATCTTTCCACGTGTAATGTCATTAGAAAGTACAACAAGTTCCTGCTTTGTCTAATGATGGTATCAAAAAGTAGTCAACGTGGTGAGAAACCTGTGCTTAATGATAATTAAGGGACTTAGAAGTCAAAGAAAATGATTTACATTTACGTTGTTTAATTTTAAGCACTAAGTTATGAATGCAGACGCAGAACGGCCATTGTGCAATAAAGAGCACAGCACTTCCTCCCTCTCTCTGACGGAGCGAAGTGGGTGGTACACTATTTTCAGAGCCTCTGATTGGGAGAAAAATACCTGATGATCTGTTCTACATACCAGGAAGACAACAGAATATGATTTTTTCTATTCGAAACGTGTGTTATTTGTGTATTTTAAACGTTTAATTAAGAAGTAAAAACCTTACAGCATACACAGATTCTAAGCTGATCACGAGGAAGAAAAATCAGCTGTTTTTTTGCTCATAAAAAGTGGTTATTAACTATCAAAACCTGTTTTTATAGGTTTAAAAGTCATGCAATGTCTAAGTTAAGCAGGAACACATCATTATATATCATTTTTTATTTATTTTTTAAAAATTTAAAAAATATTTTTCCCATCTTATTTTTATGCCATTTTTTTTACCACGCTCGAATATTCTTTTGTCCATATCTTCGCAAGTGAAACACAGAAAGCCTTCAAACCGAATGCATTTTAAAGACCACGACTTTTCACAACCTCTACATAAACATATCAGTGAGCTAATTTTTTTTTCTGACAATCGGGGAAACAGGATTTTGCTTGATGCGCAATTATGCACCATCTTTGTCAGATTATGAATCAATAAAAGTATTTAATTAAACACGCGATTTTAATCAAAACAGGGGTAATGGGGTTAGACCATTATACATGCAATACACTTTCTCATGATCATCTTAGAATCTTTGCGTAAGCTTTAAGTTTTTTTTTTACTTTTTAATTATACATTTTAAACACTTTAATTTTGTAAACGTAACACACATTCTGTACAGATACAGTTCAATCACATTATCCTGTCTTCTCGTGGTATAAATCGAATTAGCAGGTGATTGCGATAACAATGCTTCGCCCACTGAGTGAAATGTTCTTTTTTACAAGTGTAAAAAGAGGTGATATGTGTCTCCTCTATAACTCGTTCAGTTTACAGAGAAATTCCGCCAGATCCTCACAACATTGTCCAATAATACTCTTCTTGTGTCTAATTTTTAGTTTAGCAGGATTTGCACGATAAGCACATTGTTTAATGGGAAAACATCAACCACATCTATTATCACTGTGGTCATTAAAAAATCCCAGGGCGCTTCTCGAAAAGAGTAGGGGTGTAACCCCGGTGTTCTGGCCAAATTTCCAATTGGCCCTTACCAATCATGGCCTCCTAATAATCCCCCTCTATGAATTGGCTACATTACTCTGCTCTCCTCCCCACTGATAGCTGATGTGTGGTGAGCGTTCTGGCGCACTATGGCTGCCGTCACATCATCCAGGTGGATGCTGCACATTGGTGGTGGTGGAGGGGAGTCCCCATTACCTGTAAAGCACTTTGAGTGGAGTGTCTAGAAAAGCGCTACATAAGTGTAAGCAATTATTATTATTATTATTATTATTATTAACACTACTTCAGGTGGCGTAGCCATGTCAGCCTGCGTAGTCTGCAAAGGAACAAGTAATAGGTTTATTCCATGCTGAAAAGAGAAGAGAGAAAACACAACATTTTGGCTGTGAAGCCTTCTTCAGGTGTGAAAGTCTTCAGCCTAAAATGAAACGCTTGGAGTTTGTAATGTACGGCGCTCTGAATGAGTTAAACTTTGATGAGGGCTTGCCAGCGCGGTGATGTCACTGCCTTTCATATGAATAGGAGGGACCTGGTCCGGGGGGGGTTGATGGTAGATCTCACTATAGCTCAACTGGCTGCTTCCCTTTTGAGTGATGCTCGAGGCCTGGGTTCAATTCCCCAGCTGGTAGGGCGTGAGCATGAAAGGACTACATTATTAATATTATCTTCTGTGTCGCATTAACTAACTCTTCAGTTCATTCAGCCAGACAGTACATGAATATAATTATATCGTTATTAAATTCTTTAGATACACGATTCCATAATATATTCCCCGTTAATCAAATTCTAAAAGTATGCTTTTGTTCACGCCGATAACAAGCGAATTCACAGAAAAGGTTGAAACACTATCACTTTTCACAAAGTATATAAACTTAATGTGGTAAGAAGGAGGACGTAAAAATATTTCCAAAATAACTACATGAAAGACTTCATGCTTAAAATGTTTAGGGAGAAAGTGGAATACTGGTGTTTTTCTTTAAAATACCAATACTAGCCATATACAGTTTACATAATATGTCTGTATTCCTAAATTAATATCATTTATGAGCACGTGGAAAGGCATGGTGAATCGGAGATTCTCAAAACTTACTTTGTATGATTGGAAACGGATATGTTATCGGATCAACGAAATGCTGTGGTGTTACTTTTTGTCAATGAAAAAATAAAGTATTGTCGTTTAAATTCTTAATTGGAAAATGACTGTCTTTCAGCAGTGACTGGGATTTGTAACCAGGCGTTTTCTGGTGACAGCTCAAATGCTGTACATGAGAGGGTAAGCTTTATTAGCTCCACCTGGCAGTTTTACAAGGTGATTCCGGATACTATTAACATAACCTAATTTGCATGCGGTATGCTGTGATATGACGCATTGATATGTGACACGCCCACCGCGTTGTACCGCATCATACCTTGCTCGTTTTGAATGGCTGCATCTGTAATATAGTCAGAAGGAGCATGTAAAAACTTTTCCAAACTAACCACAGATGCAGCCATTCAAAACGAGCGGGCGATACGGCTTATTTTGCGGTGCGGTTTACGCAGTCTACCGCGAGTTACCGTAGGTTCTCCTGTAATACCGCAAGTAAAATAATAGTATCCGGAATTTCCGCAAGGTGGAGCTAATAAAGCTCAACCTCTCATGTTTGAGCTGTCGCCATCAAAGTCTTTAACGAAGATATTACTAACAGTATTGATAATAAATGACCTTGGACAAGCTGTAAACTCAAAGTATTGCCCTGGTCCACATTCTTTTTTTCATTGACCGTCTTTGTAAAAGTAACACCACAGCATTTCGCAATCACGCATTTGTTTCCAATCATACAAAGTACTGTAATTTTTGAGAATCGATTCACCATGCCTTTCACATGCTCATAAAAGAGATTGATTTAGGAACATAAACATATTACCGTATGCAAACTGTACTGTATACAGTATGTATATGTATATTTAATGTCTTAACTGTGCCCGTTTAAGTATTGAATATTTATATGGAATTTTACCACTGAAGGGAAATCTTAGTACCTGAGCAAAAAAAGAATAGGAGCATACTGTAACGCGTGTGAAGGCCATAAACGATATTAATTTTGGAACTTAAACATACAGCATATGGCTGGTCTCGGTACTTTAAAGAAAACATACACACCAGTATTCCATTTCTCCCTAAACATTTTAAGCATCGAAGTCTTTAACTAACGTGATACCGGAGTCAACAAGCATACTTTTAGAATTTGATTAAATAGGAATATAATATGGAATCGCGTATCTAAAGAAATTAATAACGATATCATTATATTCATGTACCCACAACATAAGAATAGTACACGCTGTACATTGTCTGTTGATAATGTTTCTGTAGTGCTTTTTCAGCACTCTCCATGTGACCTTGCTGGTTGCGCTGTGGGTTAGGTTCCTGACTCCCACGTCACACGGTCTGTGATCAAATACTGTTAGAGCCATGAATTTTTTTTAACAAACATTTCTTTGAAATAATTAAACGTTTCCCTGGCTCAGAGATTAAATAAAACCTCACTTGCACCAAACAAATTTATATTTCTAAATATCACAACATGATCGAATTTAAGTCATTTTAATAACAATGAATAGTCACCTAGGCGTTACAATATAAACATTTATATTGATTTAAATCGCGTTTTGATTTAAATCGCAAACGCGGGTTTAAATATATGTGTTTTTTGATTCACAATCAGACAAATGCAACATAAATCGATATCTTTGTCTTCTAAGTATCTTAATAAACTTTCAGCATAGCTTTCTCCCCGTTTAGATTTATTTTTCTTGGGATCTTGGGATCAAACGTGGAAAGATTAGATTGTAATCGTTTTTATTTTTTAAATACATTTTAGAAAAGTGTAATCTATACTAAAAAGCTGTACACCACCTGCTATAAAGATACATATTGTAATACTTTCGGGTTCGGATAGGACAGACACAAGAACTCAGACTTGCAGAGTTAAAGCAAGTTAAAGACTTGATTTTATATATCACCTTTAAAAGTGGCATCTCAAAGCAAAGTAAATACCCAACACTGATTGTACCCATCTGTCATGCTAATAAAGCACCTTGAATTGAATTGAGAGAGAGAGAGAGCACAGCAGCACAGGACAGCACAGCACAGGACAGACAGGCATCGCGTATCTAAGGAAATAGCAGTATAACCTTCTTCATGCACAAACAGTGGCATGTTACATTATTAATTTGGGTGTCTCCTCTTGCCAGAAAGCTCTAAATTGCATTTTGAGTGCGGTTTTTGACTTTTTTTAAATTGCAACCCGTAAATAAAGCTGATACTGTTTAGACTTATATTAGGATTTAGACTTATATTAGGATTATATTCTTTGTGAAAAGTGATAGTCTTTTAACCTTTTCTGTGAATTCGCTTGTTATCTAACAAATGCATACTTTTAGAATTTGATTAACAGGGAATATAATATAGAATTGCGTATCTAAACAAATTAATAACAATATAATTATATTCATGTACTGTCTGACGGAATAAACTGAAGAGGTTAGTTAATGCGACATGGAATTATTAAGAATAATCACCTCTTTTTACAATTTAGAACAAATGAGAACATTCCACTCAGTGGTCGGTGCATTGTTATCTCAATCACCTGCTAATTCATTTACACCACTGGACGACAGGAGAATGTGACTGTACTGTATCTGTACAGAATGTGTGTTTCAATCAATACAGTAATTGATTAAAATCGCAATCGCGTGTTTAATTAAATGCCTTTTTGATTCACAATCTGAAAATGAAAACCGCGGTAAAGCCACCTTGAATTAAAAAAAAAACGATTTTGGCACGCCTGTAGCATTTTCACGAAACCTCCTAGAGTTGTGAGAACACTTGCTTTGTGTATAAAGTACATTGTGAATGTTTTCACAGCCTTCACTTTGTCGTTTTTATGCCATTTTTTTGACCACGCACAAATATTCCTATGTCCGTATCTTCGCAAGGGAATCAGTGCGACTTTTAATACTAATTAAATGACCGCGGGCACTTTCCATCCCCTCTACATTCTCAGAGTAGAACAGACTAACCTTCTAATGAAAGACGGTCCACCCCCCATGGACAGGAAAAGTGCCCACAGGCACTTAAACTTAATATGGTCAGTAACTTATATTAGTAAACCGTAACATGGTCAGAAGGAGCACGTACAAACGTTTCCGAAATAACCACATGGAAGACTCTGATGCTTAAAATGTTTCGGGAGAAAGTGGAATACTGGTGTGTATTTTTTCTTTGAACTACCAATACCAGTCATATACAGTCTGTAACATAGGGATTTCTATATGTCTTTATTTAGTGGTTACATTAGTGACAAAGGCTAAACTTTTAGCTTCAGTAACGCGTACATATCTCCCCTTTTTATAAAATGACATGGTTGAAAACTGTTCCAGAGCCACTGTTGTTTCATCAGTGAAAAGTACATCATGAAATGCATCTCCCTGTTCAATCCACTGGAAAAAAGAAAAGGAGCATAAAACGTCTGATGGTCATAAACAATATTCATTTAGGAACAGCATCACAGATATGTTTTTAACTGCACTGCATCGGAGAGAATACCATAGTGTGTTTTTTTTTTACTCCCTGGCGGAAACTGGCTTCCATAAGAATCAGTATGGCTTAGAGATTAAATAAAACTTCTCTCGCACCAAACAAATGTATATTTCTAAATATCACAACATGATCGAAAGTAAGACATTTCAATAACAATGAATAGTCACCTAGGCGTTACAATATAAACATTTATATTGATTTAAATCGCGTTTAAATCGCCTTTATTTAAAACCCATAAATAAAGCTTATACTGTTTGGACTTTTAATTATTTAAAACTGTATTACAGCAGCACAATGCACAATGCAACGTAAATCGCTATCTTTGTCTTCTGTGTAATAATGTTCACCTCTCTGTCCAGCAAATTAACAATAGTAATAATAATGAACTTTATTGTATATGGCGCCTTTAAAGGTGGCCCCTCAAAGCGCTTTACAGGTTAAAAACAATAACAACAATACTGTTAGGCTGGGCAAACGATTTTTTTTAAAAAGAAATACAAAATGAGATATAATGATGTGTTCCAGCTTAGACATTAACGAAGAGCATAACACGTGGCGGCGTAGCGGTCGGCTCTGTCTTTCCCATCTATACTGATACACTGCAAATACAACCCCCCTCTCTGCGGGAGTGCTGGCTGTGACGAATTAAACCGGTTTCACAGGTATTTTCAAAGTAGAAGGAGGCGAGATTTCCAGCGAAAGACACCTCCCCCCTTCAAAAACCCAGTAAGTACAGTACTTACTAGTTAAGAAAGGCTAGGCTCCTCAATGAAATCGCTTTAACATGCTAATGCGTTGGTGTAACAGTCCGGGCGTGGCAAGCTTCTAATGTCAACTCGACTACGGCGAAAGGAATCCTTCTTTCATTGGAAGACAATGAACATATTCAAGCCCTAAATGAATTAATAGCAAACATGGTTTACATAAAATACATTTTTCCAAGAAAGTTTATAATAATACGATCTATAGTTGAAATCTGAGCCTAAATAAAAAGAAAAGGCATTTTCAGAGAGCAATTACGCTGTGTTTATGTAGAATAAGTGATTAGGTTTATGAGCAATCTAATTACTTATTCGTTTAAAACGTTATATAAAATAAAGTTTATTAATAATTTGCTGGACAGAGCGGTGAACATTATTATGCATAAGACAAAGATAACGATCCTGATCAGTTTAGAAATCTGTGTACGCTGTAAGGTTTTTACTTCTTAAACTTTTAGAATACACGTTTCGAATAAAAATAAATCCTCTTCCTGGTACAGTATGTATAGCAAACCAGCACGTCTTTTTTCTCCAATCAGAGGGGTGTCAGATGGTGTCAGCCAATCGCCATTCTGAAGCCCTACCATAATCTCTGGTATGGGGAGACCCCAGAATTCTGTCCCATAGTTTAGATAGATGATAGATACTTGTATTGATCCCGTGAGGGAAATAAAGTAAATCATTTTCATTTTAGGAAATTATTAAACGCTCTGTTAAAAGCAAAGGAGATTGTCTGTTATAGTGGACATAAAAACAAGAGTTTGCTGGCATTATATCCTAGAAGACACAGACCAGGAGAATGCCCGCAGCGTAAAAGAAAATGCCTGATGAACTAGGGATTGGACAGTTTCCAAGTGCTTATACAATCGATGGAAATGTTCAAATAAATGTGCAAAAGAAATAAACAAAATAATCATTTATTTCTTTATCATATTGGCTAGCTAATGTCCTCTCTTTGCTAGTTAGTGGCTGTGTTTCTGCGTTGGGTAGCAACGGGTGACTGTTCTCAGGCGGAAGATGTAAACAGGTTAATTTTCGTGTTAAATAATTTTTTAAAATTTAAATTCATTCTATACAGCAATCGCATATTTGGGTACCGTTTCATAAAACTTTCATGCTTAAAATGTTTAGGGAGAAATGGAAGACTGGTGTGTATTTTTTCTTTAAACTACCAAGACCAGCCATACACAGTACAGTTTACGTACATACAGTAATGTTTATGTTCCTAAATGAATATAGTTTATGACCTTCAGATGCATTATGCTACTCTTCTTTCTATGCTCAGTTACTAAAATTTCCCTTTAGTGGTAAAATTCCATATAAATATTCAAAACTAAGCGGATTAAAATGTGCACAGTAAAGACATTAAATTATTAAATCTTTTCACTACCAACCAATGCACCACGAGTGCCCCTGTCGGTCATTTTGGCCAGCCAATCACTTACCGCGGTGCCCTGCGGTGGCTTGTGGGTAGTTTACCGTACCGCGGGTTTCTACCACGCATTTTGAATGGCTGCATCTGTACTTCAAACTAGATGCGCCAACAGTAGTGATCAGTGACGCGAGTCCTGTAGGGCTTGGAGCAGTATTGCTACAAAGACAAGAACATGGATAGAACAAACCAGTGGCATATGCAAGTGGCTTACTTACCCCAACAGAAAGGCATTACTCGCAAATAGAGCGTGAAGCCTTGGTTTGTGTTTGGGCAGTGGAACATTTTAGGACATAGTTATGGGGAGCCAAGTTCACACTTCAAACGGATCGTAAACCCCTCAACACCTCTTGTAACTCTTTTGAGTTAGTGAATGTGGAAGATGGATCAAAAATAATGAGAAATGTAAAACATCTTCGACACGCTCCTCCATTGGATCTTGATTTTGAATCTGCAGAAACAGAAAATGCTGAGAATACAGGACTTTCTGACGTGGAGGAAGTGCCGAGTCCTCAGACAGTGGAGAGTACATCCGTAAGAGAGCCAGTAACTTTACCCAGAAGTGAAGTAACAACCAGAAGTGGCAGGGTTATCAGGAAACCGGCTCGTTACAGAGACATTTAAAAATATAGGACTTGCATAGCTCTCCAAATGTTAAATTACCCTATTTTGTTTGTGTTATTTATGTAGATGTTGCTTAGACTGCTAGAAATGAGGTGATATTTAGAAGTGACTTAAGTGAACTAAAATTTGAGTTGGTACGCGTAGAAATTGTTGTAAAAAAAAGAAAAAAAAGTATAATGGGTTGAAAAGAAATGGAAGGTTTTACATACATTTTGTTGTAATAGTTAATAACCGTTTACTGTGTGTTGAAATAGAATTGTTACAATTGTATGGTAAAGTTATGAACAAAGGAAGGGATGTAGTATAGTGAGTAGACATCGCGAGACAACAGAACGAGAGAGTAGAAGGCGGGAATATATGGTGTAAGAGCGTGATCTGTGTAGTTAATAAAATAGTTAAAATAATATAAGAACGGCTCTTTATTAAGATACACAACAGATATAAAGACGCGAAAATTTGTTATATAGCGTTTGATAGCAAACGAAGGAAAAAGTAATTTCGTGAGCACGAATTGTAAATCATTCCCACGATATAACTTTTTTTCCTACTGATGGCCCCTCCCGGGCTCCGTAACAAAGTGTTATCACACTTAAATTATTTAAACGAATACCTCTCCCACGTGTCTCTGTCAAAACTGCTGAGGTATGTAGAGCATCTCCTATTACCAGACTGGGACCGTGCAGTGATGAGCAAGGTGTGGTCTCACTCCTGTCATGACCAAAGAAAAATGTGTCCCTCTTCAAAAATACCTTAAATTTATTCTACAGACCCACAGCTAATAGAAAATCACCTTGTTTTTGTCATATTGGGTCTCTGTCACAACTGCTGGGGTTGATAAGACCACCCAGACTGGGACCATGCAGTGATGCACAGGGAGTGGTCTCACTCCCCTCCCAAACAAACAAAAAATTGTGCCTCTCCAAAAGTAGCTCAAATCTAACTCTACAGACCCTCACCTAAAAGTACATAACCATGTCTTTGCTAAAGTTGACTTTACCTGGTCCAGGAATTTTTTTTCTTAAGCAGGGTTTAGGCTTTCATTTCATTTTGAAAGGTGCTGCCAAGCTAGTGTCACTTAATGTAGCTAGCAGTACATTACAATTTGGCAGTACTGCTACATTAGCAGTAGGCTGCAGTATGTGTCCCAAAAGCCTAATATACTCACAGATTGATTCAGGTCTGTTTCAGGTGGAAGCACTGCCAAATTAAAAGTGTCATTTTGTTATGCCACATTAAACACATTGACATCGGTCACATTAAGAACCTAGGTCATCCCGTGGGTTATATACTGTATGAATTTAATGTTGTACCTCTGGTTATGGTTTCACTTCTGTGCTGATATTCAGGTAGACTTTCACTGTTATAGCACCTGAACCTGTCTGACTCCCATGTTGAGTCTCTTGATCCACCTCTTCTCTAACCTTATTCTGACCTTCAGCAGCCCTGCTGTTGTGTTTAGGGTGAGTTATGTCAGTAAGAAGAGAATTGTACCCAGTGCACTTTCTGCTGGGCCAGAGCCAACTCCTCTTCTACAAGAGCAGGATAAACACAGTCTCAGGTGGAGGGTCTGTAGAGGGAGTGAGAGTTTGAGGGGTTGGAGAAGAGCAGGATCTCACTAGAATTCCTCTAGTAAAACTGGAGATACTATAATTGTTTGGGGTGCTATACTGTAAGGGTTCTAGTGAATACAAGCTATATTTTAGTTCAACTAGGTTAAATAAACATGTACTGTGCTCAGTGAACTTGAGGGGGTCCAAGGCTACGTGTCTCTAGTGTAAAAAGCTGGAGAGCGAGAATCACAACAGCACTATGGAGAGATCCAGAGTGTACGGATCAACTAGTGAGCTCGGAGGTGTGGGTGAGTTTAAATTCAATAGACAGGGGGAAAAAGGGAGAGATTATCGGGAAAAAAGAGGAACAGAAGGGACTGGATTAGGATTGGTAAAATGTCTGGAGAGGATAATCATAGTGCAAGGCATCCACATTCATTCTCAAAGAAAAAACATTCAGGATGTGTGGTTGTGTTCCGGCTGCTGTTGTGTTGAGGGTGAGTTATGTTAGTAAGAAGAGAATTGTACCCAGTGCACTTTCTGCTGGGCCAGACCCAGCTCCTCTTCTACAAGAGCAGGAGTAACACAGTCTCAGGTAGAGGGTCTGTAGAGGAGGAGAGTTGTTGAGGGGTTGGTGAAGAGCAGGATGTCTCTAGAATTCCTCCAGTAAAACTGTAGACTCTTGTCTGAAGGTGTTGGTGTGTTTTGACTATGTTACATGTGGGAGTCTGGGAGTCTGTCTTTTCTTTAAATGGGAAAGTTGTTTTTCTCAAAATATATGCAAACGTCAAAATCCCCAGTCCACTTACTCCAGTATTGGTCATTTACATTTGGGATTAATAAACCATTTGAAGAAAAACAACAACACTGTAACTAACTAAAATAACTATAAGAAGATGACATCAAAATAAAATATAATAATAAATGTGAAGCAATTTTTATTATGGTTAAAAGTCAAAGTCTTTCTATTTCTGTTTCCCATTGCCAGTCACTGTAGCTCCGTGTGTCTCCCTGTTTCCCACCGTCTCCCTTCCTGAACATTTCTTCTCATCTTTCTTCTTCCACCTGGAACCCAAATTTTGAAGGTGTTATCTTCATCATCCTCATCCATGGACACTCTGAGATGGATAATGACATGATGTTGTATATTACTGCTGAGCTGGGTGGTGTAGTGAAGACTTGGAAAGAAAGATGTGGATGAGCTGTGCAGATGTTCAGCTGTGCTCCTGTCTTTTTGCCTGCAGGATGTGGGAATGTGGACTAACAGAGAGATGTTGTGAAGATCTGGCCTCTGCTCTTCAGTCTCAACACTCCAGTCTGAGAAAGCTGAATCTGAATAAGAATAACCTGGGGGATTCAGGAGTGAAACTGCTGTCTGCAGCTCTGAGGGATCCCAACTGTAAATTAACAACACTGCAGTAAGTGAACACTGGTGATTTCTTTGTTTTTTATTGTTTGATGTAGATATTCTGAAACAAACAACATTCACTTTTTCTCATGCATCAGAAAGAAACACCTAGGAAGTACAAAACAAGAAAGAAAGAGGGCATACAGAAAGACAAAAAACCGCTACGCAACTTTATACAAGTTCTTGTCTCTGGCTTCTTTGTTAATATCTCATTGCTGAGAGACTCGACATGCAATCTTTCCCACTTTGCCCATCTTTTTATAGATATGTTTACGTTGTTGTTGATTTATAATTCTGTGGGTAACATTGTCTATGAGATTTCATTCATAGAGTCCTTCTTCATTTGAACACAAGGTCTGTTCAGCTTTAACCAGTTTCTAGTGATTTATTTCATGGCTGCCGTCTTGACAGTTCTTAACAAGTATCTTTCTGCCTCTGAAGGCAGCTCATCTGGTGTTTGTCCCAGAAGAAAAAGGACTCCAAATAAGGACTGTTGTATATTTCTTCAAGATTTTGAAGACTGGGCCAACCCAAATTTCTCATTTGTATCTTACTCTTAACTCTTGTATTCCTGCTGTATTTTTTAATATTCTATATACATCTGAAAGGATGTAGCTGTGGAAGTGAGTTAGGTATGCAAACTTTATCAATATGTTAACCTCTTATTTTAGTCTCATTTAATTCTTCTCAGCTTTGACTTTCCCCAGTGTTTTCTCCTCTCTCTCTGTGCTTTAACCTTGCCTGTTTGACCACGTCTTGCACTGATCCCTGTGCTCTGAACCCTGCATGTTAAATGACTCTGCCTGGTGCTTTAATCAGTTCCTCTCAGCTCAACCCTTCCATTTCGATCGCGTCTCTAGTTTCACTTTCTCCTGCCTGCCCTGCTTGCTTCCAGCAGAGCCCGCACCTGGATTCAGTCTCCAGCTTACTGCTTCCATCAGCTCAGTGCAGGAGACATCACACTGGGGCCCTAGGTTCAATTCCAGACCTGGGGTGCTATCTGTATGGAGTTTGTATGTTCTCCCCATGTTTGTGTGGTGTTCCAGTTTTCTCCTACAGTCCACAAACATGCTGGCAGGTTTATAGACTTGTGGGAAAGCTGGCACTGGTATGAGTGTGTGCTCTTTGATAGACTGGCATCCTGCCCAGGGTTCAATCCTGCCTTGTGTCCAGTGCTTCCTGGGACAGGCTCTGGGTAACTGTGACCCTGAATTGGATAATTGTTTATTAAAAGTGATGTTGATGGTGTTCAAATGCTGCACTACTACTTTGTCAATTAGCTGACAGTATAAACATATCCCTGTAATGACAGATAAAGTCAAATTTCAGGGCAAACTTCAGTCTAGATTTATTTGGGAGGGAAGAAAACCTCAGGTAAAACCTACAGCACTCAAACACTCCAAGATCTACAGTCTAACTTCTGTGCAGCTCAGCTTAAAGCTTCAACAACCTGAGTGACCGCTCCCCAGCAAAATGGTGAAGAGGTATTCATCTCACTTAAAACATTATGTTTTACACCTAGTATAACTCAAAGCATTATGAAAATAATTAAATTCTGCAATTTAAATACATTAATCACTTAGAAAAACTCAAGAAAGGAATAGTTGTTTTGAGGGTTGAGAGAAATAGCATGGCACCCTGACTTTAAACCACACAAAATAGACAGAAGTTTTAGAAATGGTCATTGAGGTGCATAAGACAGAAACAAGGAGGAAGAAGAAATCCTGGAAGTACATTCATTCTTGTTGTCCCAATCCTTCCCAAGAGCAAGGGAGAAATTCATTTCCAGTTTTTTAAGTTTTGCTTCATGTCAGAATAATGTCAGATTCTGTCTGCACTGCTTCTCGGAGGTTACTACTAATGTAGGATCTAAATGATGGAAACAATGATTTAGACGAGCTGTGCAGATGTTCAGCTGTGAGCCTGTCTATTTGTCCGCAAGATGAGTGAGTGTGGACTTACAGAGAGATGTTGTGAAGATCAGGCCTCTGTTGTTCAGTTTAACACTCCAGTCTGAGAAAACTCTATCTGAGTGACAATAACCTGGGGAATTCAGGAGTGAAACTGTTGTCTACCACTCTGAGGGATCCCAACTGTAAATTAACAGAACTGTGGTAAGTGAATACTGGTGATTTTTGTTTTTTTTTATGTGCTAATACTTAGACACAACATTTGCTTTTTCACATGCATCAAATAATTAACACCTAGAAAGTACAAAACGAGAAAGAAGGTGGGCATATAGAAAGATAAAAAACTGCTACGTGATTTTATACAAGTTGTTGTTTGTGGTTTCTTTTTTAACATCTCATTACATATTAACATTCCTTGGTAAAACAAGGAATCACCTTGTAAAACTGCCAGGTGGAGCTAATAAAGCTTAACGTCTTATGTACAGCATTTGAGCTGTCACCAGAAAACACACGGTTTCGAATCCCGATCACTGCTGAAGGACAGTCTTTTTCCAATTAAGAATTTAAGTTGTATACTCTTTAGATTTTTAATAATTTTAAACTGTGTATTACAGCATGTTAATCATTAAACATTAAAAATTTGGTATATTTTATAAAAGCAAGATTACTCAGTTGGACAAAAGTACACAACCTTCCACCTGCATCATAAATATTTTAATTATGCAGAAATATTTTATGCATCAAAGTCTTTCCGGAGATATTACTAATAGTATTAATAATGAATGACCTTGGACAAGCTGTAAACTCAATGTATTACCGTGGTAATTACACGTATTACATTTTCTTTGTAACCGTCTTTGTAAACGAAAAAACACCAAAGCACTTCTGATCACGTATTGATTTCCAATCATACAAATTAAGTTTTGAAAATCTCTGATTATTGGTAGTTTAAATAAAAAATACACACCAGTATTCCTAAACATTTTAAGTATCAAAGTCTTACATGTGGGTATTTTGGAAACGTTTTTATGTGCCTGTTCTGACTATATTAAGTTTATATACATTGTAGAAAATTATAGTGTTTGAACATTTTCTGCGAATATTTTGTTATCACAGTAAAAACACGCATACTTTTTAGAATTTGATTAATAGGGAATATAATATGGAATTGCTTATCTAAAGAAATTAATAACGATATAATTATATTCATATACTATAGCTCAAATTATCACAGTAGTACACTTTCTTTGGAAATGTCTGTATCAGTTTCACTCCTTCCCATGTGATTACTTCTGTGGCCAAATGGATTAGGCATGTGCTTTATTTACCCCCATTACCCCCATTTTGATTAAAATCGCAAACGCGTGTTTAATGAAATGCCTTTATTGATTCACAATCTGACAATGCATTGTAAATCGTTATCTTTGTCTTTTAAGTCCCTTAGGTAACTTTAAGCATAGCTTTCTCACCATTTAAATTTATTTTTCATACCATCGTTAAACACAGCAGGAGCGTAATGTATTTCCTAATGGAGTCACACGTGGGAAAATTAGATTGGGATCATTTTTATTTTTTTAATACATTTGAGAAAAGTGTCATCGATACAAAAAAGTTGTATTTATTTAATACCACTTGATAGTTATATTAATAGAGATAAGAATTTAAGTTGTATACTGTTTAGACTTTTAATCATTGTAAACTGTATTACAGCAAGTTAATCATTAAACGTGAAAAAGTTGGTATATTTTATAAAAGCAAGATTGCTCAATTTTACAAACGTACACAACCTTCCACCTTCATCATAAATATTTTAATTATGTTTAAATATGTTGACAAATATCTGAATGTTTACCAGAAAAATTAGTATCCAGCTGTGAATCAGCTACGTGACCTTGCCCCCGTGAAATTTTGGGAAAGAGGTTTAGTGGGCAGTGTAGTGAACATAGTGTGTTTTAATACACTGTATAGTATAACAGTATAAAACTTGTTTTTTTATGTTTGTAAATGCTATTCTTGCAAGTACATTTTGTACAGTGTGCTTCTCTGTGTTTGCTGGTGGGCAAACGTTTGAGGTGAAAATTAATCCACAAGGAGTGTACCTTTAAAGCAGAGAAGACCGCACCAAACTTTTTCGGCTCTGTATGTCGCTCAAGACATTTCTCTTTGACATTTTCTTTAGTCATAGAGGTGGGAAGATGCCTCCCCCTTCCCTCTGCCTGCCTCACCTGTTCCCATTTTAACCAATTTAGTGGTTTCATTAGTGACAAAGGCTAAACTTTCTTGGAAATAATGTCTTTTATGTTTTGCAAGAAACTGACTTGCTTTAAAAAAATATATTTACAAATCCTTTTCCCTGGCAATCTACCTAAATGCCCATCGCCTCTTTTTACACTTGTTAAAAAGAACATTTCAATGTTAATGCGACACGGAAGATGTTATTAATAATGTAGCACTTTTCACAAGTTTAATTAAGAAGTAAAAAGAACTTAAAGCTTACACAAAGACTCAAACGACGGTATGAAAATACGAGTGTTTAGAAAAAAAGGACATTTGATTGCTGATTTCCTTATATTTATTTTAAAAATGCTTTTATTTATTCACAATCTGACAATGCAAGACAGAACAAAAGCATCTGTGAAATCACATTCCTGAATGTCCCCCACTGCGCTCAACAATCTTAGGAAGAACACGAAACAGCCTGTTAACAGCTTGTTTTTTGCCTAATCTGTCTGCTGCTAAAAAATCACGCCCAACTTTTTAATAGCAGCAGACAGATCAGCTAATCAAGGAAGAAAACAATTATCTGCTGTTTGCTGCTGAGGCTGGGAGAGAAAATCTTCTCTATAACTCTTCAGTTTACAGAGCAATTTCACCAGAGCCTCACCTTGTCCAAAAATACTCTTCTTGTGTCAAATTTTTTGTTTGGCAGGATTTGAGCTACAGTATATGAATACAACTATATCGCTATTAATTTTTTTTGGATACGCGTTTTTTTACTGCGATAACAAGCTTAACTATTCGCAGAAAAGGTTAAAACATTATTACTTTTTCCGAAGTATATACAGTAAACTAACAGATGAAGCCATTCAAAATGCATGGTACAAACCCGTACCGCACGCACGCGGCGTACTACGGTATGTGATTGGCTGGCCAAAATGACTGACAGGGGCACGTGTGGTGCATTGGTCGGTATTGAAAAGATTTAATCATTTAATCTCTGTACTGTGTATGTTTTAATCTGCTTAGTATTAAATATTTCTATGGAATTTTACAACTAAAGGGAAATTTTAGTAGCTGAGCACAAAAAGAAGAGGAGCATAATGTATCTGATGATCATAAACAATATTAATTTAGGAACATAAACATATTATGTAAACTGTATATGGCGGGTATTCCACTTTCTCCCTAAACATTTTAAGCATCAGAGTCTTACATGTGGTTATTTCGGAAACGTTTTTACGCGCTCCTTCTGACCATATTAAGTTTATATACTTTGTGAAAACTGATAGTGTTTTAACCTTTTCTGTAAATACGCTCGTTATCGGAGCAAACAAAAGCATACTTTTAGAATAGGGATTAATAGGGAATATAATATGGAATTGCGTATCTACAGAAATTAATGAAGATATAATTATATTCATGTACTGTAGCACAAACTGTAGTATAAGACTATCGATATGTGTACGGCTGTTCCAGGGCTTTTTTTTCCCATGTGATTGTGTTTGTGGCATGATGGCTTAAGTGACTTATATGCCTGTTGAGTGTTCAAACCCACCTATCACCATGAGTTTCCTTTTAACAAATAAACATTTCTTTGAAAAACTAAAATAGCAAATATTATGGACACTATATTGACGTTTTTTATATTTCTAAATATCACAACATGTTCGAAGCCAAGTCATTTATTAATAACAACAAATAATTTCAAACTGCTACTGATATCATTGCTGACAATAAAAATTATCGATACTATTTTGTCATTACAAACATGTATGCCATACGGCTTCCGTGTTACTGAAGCTAAAAGGTTAGTCTTTGTCACTAATGTAACCACTAAATAAAGATATAGAAATCGCTATGTTACAAACTGTATATGGCTGGTATTGGTATTTTAAAGAAAAATACAAAGTAAATACATATAAGAAAGACAAGCAGTTAGAAGTGCTACCAAAATTAGAAAATTAAGCAGATACAGACAATACGTCTTCTGAAATGAAAGGTTTTGAGGTTAGATTTAAATGCACTCAGGGTAGGTGGCTGGTATTGGTATTTTAAATAAAAAATACACACTAGTATTCCACTTTCTCCCTAAACTTTTTAAGCATTAAAGACTTACATGTGGTTATTTCAGAAACGTTTTATGTGCTCCTTCTGTCCATATCAAGCTTAATATTTGAATATTAAATATGTAAAAAAGTGAATCCTGTTTTTTTACGGTCTGTAGCTCAAATCCTGCTTAACTACAAATTAAACACAAGAAGAGTATTATTGGACAATGTTGTGAGGCTAAAGAAATCAATAAAGATATTAATTCAAAGATCTAAATATATTTAACGCATACGCCTGACATTAGAGGCTATGTTTGCTCGCCTGCGCGGTGATGTCACCGTCTTTCCCTCTGAATAGCTACAGTAGCAGGGACCTGTGCCCTGTGGATCCCGTTAGATCTCCCTTCAGATTTAAAAGGTTATTAATAATATCTTCAGTGTCGCATTAACATTGGAATGTTCTTCCAAGTGTAAAAAGAGGCGATACGCAACGTGTCTTCTTCATACATTTTCAATTTACAGACCGTGCAAGATCATTTATTATGAAAAATGTCTTCCGTATCGCATTAAAATTGGAACGCTTTTCACAGGTGTAAATCCACCTGTTTTCTAATCGCTTTATCCAGGACAGGTAACAGTTTCACCCCTCCCTCTTCCCCCTGCCTGTCTGACTTTCTTCTTAACCCTTCTGTACGAATCACAGTGGGTGAAAAAGAAAAAAAGTGAAACAGAGCGTAAACAAAGATTTCTCTAGTTCCTAGTTTCTCTATGTTCCCTTTAAAATAAACTATTATTCCACATTACCGTGTACTACATGGCCGGTAGGGAAACTAAAGGGACATTTTAGTAGCTGAGCATAAAAGGAAGAGGAGCATAAAGTGTTCGATTGTCATAAACGATATTAATTTAGGAACTGTATCAGAGATATTTTTTTAACTGCACTGCATCGGAGAGAATGAGTATAGCTTGTGGGAAATATATTTTTTCTGCATCAAAGTTTAACTCGTTCAGAGCGCCCTATATTACAAACTCCAAGCGTTTCATTTTGAGCCGAAGACCCTCACACCTGAAGAAGGCTTCACAGCTGAAATGCTGCATTTTCTCTCTTCTCTTTTCATCTTGGAATAAACCTATTACTTGTTCCTTTCATTTTTATTTTAGATTAGATTAGCAGATTAGCAGGTTACTGACAAAATAGCGCACAGTCCACCACTGTCCATTGATATAACTTTAATATAAACAAGATCTAATACCTGGTGCACTACAGGTGTAAATTCAAAAAGCCTGAATTACATACTATGCTTATGTCTGCGAAACACCTGATCATCTACAGTACTGTGACGCTTTCAGTGCCTTGTGTATATTCTAATCGCAGTGGGGGCAGGATGTGTGGGGACAGGTTTAGGCTGAAATTGAATTGGTGATCTGTATTCTTCACACCTGAAACACTGTTTTCTCTGAAAGCGTTTTCTTCCTTGTTTAGCTGATCTTTTGCTGCCTGCGCATGCTTACACAGCTCCCTGTGTGAATTATCATACTTGACTGAGAAAGCTTTAGAGAACTTAACATTTTTATTATTAACAAATTGTAAAAATGACTTTTACATTGGCGTTACAGTGTCAGCTGTCAATGAGAGCAAACCCCCCCCCTCTTAGGCTGGGCAAATGATATTTTTTAAATTAAGGCAAATGAAAGTGAAGGATGTTAAAGTGCTAGAGGTGTAAAAAATACAAAAATACACATGAGCAAAAAGTTTTAGAAATGGAGCATGTGAAAGGATTTGTAAATATATTTTGTTTAAGCAAGTCAGTTTTTCCGCAACACGTAAAAGACATTTTTCTAAGAAAGTTTAGCCTTTGTCACTAATGAAACCACTAAATAAAGACATAAATATAGAAATCTTAAGATTTTTTTGATTCAATGTTGGTAGCAGGATGAACTGTCAGGTTGAGCTAAGTGTATATTTTGTCGCAGAGTTGCTGCAAGATGTTAACAGTGAAAAAAGGTATTTAGAAATGAGTTATTTCAAGAATAAAATTTTCAGAATAATTGCAAATCTAGCAGGATAGAGAAAGCACAGAAAATAGGCAGTTAGATTGATCAGATTAGTATGAAAAGCCATTTAGCAAAGAGGGAATGAGAAAGTGACATACTAGTATACTTTAGATCTTTTTTTCTGAACCAGGAAAATCTGATCATGTTTCTCTATAACAATAATAAAAAGCTTTATTTTATATAGTACCTTTAAAAGTGGCATCTCAAAACAATATAGCAGGTGTAAAAACAGTTATAAGGACCACAGATTACAAAGTAAATACATATAAGAAAGACAAGCAGTTAGAAGTGCTACCAAAATTAGAACATGAAGCAGATACAGACACTATGTCTTTTGAAAAGAGAGGTTTTGAGGTTAAATTTAAATGCACTCAGGGGAGGTGACTCTGATATCACTGGGGATACAAATTCAGAACTCTAGGGTGCAGCTAGAGAAGGTCCTGTTATCCACAGAGTGTAGATGTTCTCAAGGACAGCTAGAAGACCAGAGTCAGACGGATTGAGGATTTTGAAGTTGACTCAAAACTCGAAACCTGATAGGAAGCCAGTGCAAGAACTTGAAGACAGGCGTAATGCATCCCAATCAGGATTCTGGCTGTCCAATTCTGAACATATTGGAGATTGTTCAGTGTGGATTTTATTACCCCAGTGACCTGGATGTGCATTTATTAATTCTAGAAAAAATACCTTTCTTGATTTGTCTAGTTCCCTTTAAAAGAAACTAGTATTCCAAATGGAGAGTACTACATGGCTGGTATTTACATATGATATTTGTGATTTAAACAAATTAACACAAGCAGTTTTTAGGGATTTAAGTGTTGGCTGAGTTATTGCAGGATGTAAGACTAGTGATGTAGGTAGGAAAAAGATAATTTTGGGAAAGCTGAGGAATACACTGATAACAAGAACACTTCCTAATGGGGTTAGGCATACTTTTGACAAAATGACAGGAGATGTTATAGACTGCAGAGAAAGATGATGAAGTTAACAGACTGTATGTTTCCATACTGTAGATCCTGAAATGAGGATTGTATTTTACATTTTGTGTAGTTGCTAGTATTGAATTGTGTGTTGGATACACATGAAATGAAGGATTGGGCAAACATAGCTGATGCTGATCCACAGAGCCAGCATCTTAAGATGTTTATATTTAGAGGCAATTTGTTTAAATAACTAACTAGGTATGGATACTGATGTGCAAGAGAGGTGGAAAGGCTGTTTCCTTAAGCCAGCACTATAAAATAATTTATCTTCAGTGATATGCTGCCATCTCATAGTGGGTTTCTAACACTGTGTATACTGTAGTTCCATCCACACAGTGCCTTTACTTCCATCCATTTTCTAATCTCTTTATCCAGTACAGAGGATTTGGAGCCTATCCCAGTAAGCAACGGACACAAGGCAGAATACACCCTGGACATAGCGCCAGTCCATCACAGGACAGACAGACACAAACACACACGCATCAGGGCCAGTTTTCCCATAAGCCAATTAACCTACCCATACCCATAACCACCTACCCATTAACCTAGCCATATTTTGGAGTGCGAGAGGAAATCATATCACACATATGGAGAAAAAACACGGAACCCAAAAAGAACATGCAAACTCCACACACACAGGATAGCAGGAATTGAACCTAGGACCCCAGTGCTGCAAGATAGCAATGCTAACCACTTGGCCACCATTAGAAATGCGTGGGCTGTTTAGTTATAATTCTAGTTCAGAGGTATGCATGCATAATTTAATTTTGAAAGCCACTGAGACATCTGGTTCTGTTGTATTTATGAAAAAAAAAAACATACTAACAACTTTGCCATCCTATTCCTTAGTTAATAAATTTTAGTTTTATAAACAGTTTACATTGTTAGCAAAATATTTTGAATGATATCTTACCCTATTTTTCTTTAATTTTGTATTTAACTTATTTTCTGGTAGTCAGATTTAATGCATATTTGAACAATAAAAATACGGTATTACAAGATGCGGGGAAAAGTGCAACAATTTATTACAGTGCTAAATTTAATATTATTGATTACTAATAGTTTATGCTAACACCTAACTTTCTAAATTAGATGTGTTCAAAACAATGAACTAAATGTAACATAGCATTAAGAAATACAATCGAGAATAGTTTTGTGGTGCATGTATAGATGAAACTTTTCTAAAATGTATAACAAAATAAAAGACAATTAAAATCTGTAATCTTTCCATGTGTAATGTCATTAGAAAGTACAACAAGTTCCTGCTTTGTCTAATGATGGTATCAAAAAGTAGTCTAAGTGGTGAGAAACCTGTGCTTAATGATAATTAAGGGACTTAGAAGTCAAAGAAAATGATTTACATTTACGTTGTTTAATTTTAAGCACTAAGTTATGAATGCAGACGCAGAACGGCCATTGTGCAATAAAGAGCTCAGCGCTTCCTCCCTCTCTCTGACGGAGCGAAGTGGGTGGTACGCTATTTTCAGAGCCTCTGATTGGGAGAAAAAGACCTGCTAATCTGTTCTACATACCAGGAAGACAGAATATGATTTTTTCTATTCGAAACGTGTGTTGTCTTTATGAAATTTGTGTATTTTAAACATTTAATTAAGAAGTAAAAACCTTACAGCATACACAGAGATTCTAAGCTGATCATGAGGAAGAAAAATCAGCCATTTTTTGCACATAAAAAGTGGTTATTAACTATCAAAACCTGTTTTTATAGGTTTAAAAGTCGTGCAATGTATAAGTTAAACAGGAACACTTTTTAATTATACATTTTAAACACTTTAATTTTGTAAACGCAACACACATTCTGTACAGATACAGTACAATCACATTCTCCTGTCTTCTCGTGGTATAAATCGAATTAGCAGGTGATTGAGATAACAATGCATCGCCCACTGAGTGAAATGTTCTTTTTTACAAGTGTATAAAGAGGTGATACAGTATGTGTCTCCTCTATAACTCTTCAGTTTACAGAGAAATTCCGCCAGATCCTCACAACATTGTCCAATTATACTCTTCTTGTGTCTAATTTTTAGTTTAGCAGGATTTGTGCAATAAGCACCTTGTTTAATGGGGAAAACATCACCCACATCTATTACCACTGTACAACCCTACTTCAGGTGGCGTAGCCACGTTAGCCTGTGTAGTCTGCAAAAGAACAAGTAATAGGTTTATTCTATGCTGAAGGGAGAAAACGTAACTTTTTGGCTGTGAAGCCTTCTTCAGGTGTGAGCTCAAAATGAAACGCTTGGAGTTTGTAATGTATGGTGCTCTAAACGAGTTAAACTTTGATGAGGGCTTGCCAGCGTGGTGACGTCACTGCCTTTCATACAGTATGAATAGGAGGGACCTGGTCCGTCAGGGTTGAAAGTGAATCTCACTGTAGCTCAACTGGCTGCTTCCCTGTTGAGTGATGCTGGAGGTGTGGGTTCAATTCCCCAGCTAGTAGAGTGTGAGCCTGAAAGCACTACATTATTAATATTATCTTCTGTGTCGCATTAACTAACTCTTCAGTTTATTCTGCCAGACAGTACATGAATATAATTATATTATATTAAATTCTTTAGATACGTAATTTCATAATATATTCCCCGTTAATCAAATTCTAAAATTATGTTTTTGTTTACGCCGATAACGGGCGAATTCACAAAAAAGGTTGAAACACTATTACTTTTCACAAAGTATATAAACTTAATATGGTCAGAAGGAGGACCTAAAAATATTTCCAAAATAACTACATTAAAGACTTTCATGCTTAAAATGTTTTGGGAGAAAGTGGAATACTGGTGTGTACTTTTCTTTAAAATACCAATACCAGCCATATACAGTTTACATAATATGTTTATGTTCCTAAATTAATATCATTTATGAGCATCTGAAAGGCATGGTGAATCTGAGATATTCAAAACTTACAAATACGTGATCGGATCAACTAAATGCTTTGGTGTTACTTTTTGTCAATTAAAAAATAGGCTTTTCATTTACAAAGACAGTTAGAAAGAATGTGGACCAGGGTAATACTTTGAGCTTACAGCCTGTCCAACGTCATTCATTATTAATACTATTAGTAATGTCTTCCGTAAAGGCATTGATGCATAAAATATTTATGCATAATTACAATATTTATGATGAAGGTGGAAGGTTGTATACTTTTGTCCAACTGAGCAATCTTGCTTTTATACAATATACCAAATTTTTAATGTTTAATGATTAACATGCTGTTATACACAGTTTAAAATTAAAAGTCTAAAGAGTATACAACTTAAATTTGTAATTGGAAAATGACCATCTTTCAGCAGTGACCAGGATTTGTAACTGGGCATTTTCTGGTGACAGCTCAAATGCTGTACATGAGAGGTTAAACTTTATTAGCTCCACCTGGCGGTTTTACAAGGTGATTCCGGATACTATTATAATAACTGCGGTATGACGCGTTAAGATGCACCACGCCGTTTTACCGCAGCGTACTTCGTGCATTTTGAATAGCTGTATCTTTATACAGTTTACATGATATGTTTATGTTCCTAAATTAATATCGTTTATGACCATCAGATGCATTATGCTCCTCTTCTTTTTATGCTTAGCTACTAAAATTTCTGTTTAGTTGTAAAATTCCATATAAATATTCAATATTAAGCGGATTTAAACGTGCACAGTAAAGAGATTAATTGATTAAATCATTTCACTAATCACTAATTTCGGCCATTCTTCCAACAGTTTGTGATCCAAATTTATCATATTTGGCTTGTAATTGGTGTGTCTTCCTATATTGAATATGAACTTTTTACTCATATTCTCTCCATGAGTTCAAGTTGGTGGATTTATACAGAATTGAATGGTTTTAGATTCTTCAATTACTGTGGGAGGCCCAACCCCAACTTCTCATTTGTATCTTACTCTTAACTCTTGTATTCCTCTTGTGTTTTCTTCTATTTTATATACATCTGAAAAGATTTGTCTGTAGAAGCAAGTAAGGTATGCAAAATGTATCAATATGTTAATGTCTTATTTTAGTCTCAATTACTTCTTCCCAGCTTTGAATGTCCTCAGTGTTTTCTCCTCTCCCTGTGCTTTAACCTTGCCTGTTTGACCACGTCTTGCAGTGATCCCTGAGCTTTGAACCCTACATGTTAAATGACCCTCCTTCAGACTCTCCCTGGTACTTTAATCAATTCCTCTCAGCTTAAGCCCTGCATTTTTGATCGGGTCTCTAGTTTCACTTTTGCCTCCCCTGCTTGCTTCCAGCAGAGCCTGGGCCTGGACTCAGTCTCCAGGTTACTGCTTCCATCAGCTCATTGCAGCAGATATCACACTGGGGCCCTGGGTTCAATTCCAGACCTGGGGTGCTATCTGTGTGGAGTTTGTATGTTCTCCCCATGTTTGTGTGGTGTTCCAGTTTTCTCCCACAGTCCACAAACATGCTGGTAGGTTAATTGACTTCTGGGAAAACTGGCACTGGTGTGAGTGTGTGCCCTTTGATAGACTGGCATCCTGTACAGGGTTCAATCCTGCCTTGTGTCCACTGGCACTGGCTCTGGGTAACTGTGACCCTGAACTAGATAATTGTTTATTAAAAGTGATGTTGATGGTGTTCAAATGCTGCACTACCACTTTGTCAATTAGCTGACAGTATAAACATATCCCTGAAATGACAGATAAAGTCAAATTTCTGGGCAAACTTCAGTCTAGATTTATTTGGGAGGGAAGAAAACCTCAGGTAAATCCTACAGCACTCAAACTCTCCCAAATCTACAGTCTTACTTCTGTGCAGCTCAGCTTAAAGCTTCAACTACCTGAGTGACAGCTCCCCAGCAAAATGGTAGTCATCTCACTTAAAACATTATTATGTTTTACATCTAATATAACTCAAAGCATTATAAAAATAAATTTTAGTAAAAGGTAAAACTTTGCACACAAACGTTGTGAAGTCATCTTGTGATCACTGGTAGAATTACAGTTGAAATTTCTGAAAAGTCTAATTTAGTCACAAATTGAGGGCTGTTTCTGGTGGAGGCAACGCCAAAAAGTTTAATTTTTTGTGCAATTGACTGAAGTGGGCCACAACATCGGCTACATCAAGAACCTAGGTGATCCCATGTATTATATACTGTATGAATTTAATGTTATACCTCTGGTTATGGTTTCACTTCTGTGTTGATATTCAGGTACACTTTCACTGCTATAGCACCTGAACCTGTCTGACTCCCATGTTGAGTCTCTTCTCTAAACTTAGTCTGGCCTTCAGCAGCCCTGCAGTTGTGTTGAGTTGTGTTGTGGGGCCAGCAGGGGGCGCTCACCCTGTGGTCCATGTGGGTCCTAATGCCCCAGTATAGTGACGGGGACACTGTACTGTAAACAGGCACTGTCCTTCGGAGGATATGTAAAAAGACCTGCAGTTGTGTTGAGGGTGAGTTATGTCAATAAGAAGAGAATTGTACCCAGTTCATTTGAACACAAGGTCAGTCCAGCTTTAACCAGTTTCAAGTGATTTATTTCATGACTGCAGTTCTTATAGTTCCAAACAAGTATTTTTCTGCCTCTGAAGGCCGTTCATCTGGTGTTTGTCCTTATTTGTCTTCAATACTCTTTCGCCAGTTTATTTTCATACCAAAAATGTTTATGATATGCCTGGTGTTCCATTCTTCCAACAGTTTGTGCTCCTAAATTTATCATATTTGGATTGCAGTTTGTCTTTTTTCCAATATTGAATATGAACTTTTTACTTGTACTCTATCCATTAATGTGAATTTCTGTATTTATACAGATTTGAATGGTTTTAAATTCTTCAATTTCTGCCAACGTCCTTTTTCTCATTTGAATGGTACTCTTAACTCTTGCATTCCTTCTGTGATTTCTTTCTGTGATCAATGTGTTAATCTCTTAATCAGTGTGTCTCTTAATGTGTTAATCAGCTAATTGCAGGAGATATATCACTGGGTTCAACCCAGACCTGGGGTATTATCTGTATGGAGTTTGTATGTTCTCCCCAAATATGTCTGGTGATGCAGTTTTCTCCCACCGTCCACAAACATGCTGGCAGGTTAATAGACTTCTGGGAAAGCTGGCACTGGTGTGAGTGTGTGCCCTTTGATAGACTGGCATCCTGTCCAGGGTTCAGTCCTGCCTTGTGTTCAGTGCTTCCTGAGACAGGCTCTGGGTAACTGTGACCCTGAATTGGATAATTGTTTATTAAAAGTGATACTGATGGTGTTCAAATGCCACACTGCCTTCCTTGTCAATTAAGTGATAGTATAAACATATCCCTGTAATGTCAGATAAAGTCAAATTTCTCTGATTTTATTTGGTAGGGAAGAAAATCTCAGGTAAAACCTGCACCACTCAAACTCTCCCAAATCTCTCACAGATCGCCAGCAGCCATATCACTCTGCAATTCACAAATGGCAATTCACTGAAACTTAGCAGGTGTGAGCCTGGTCAGTACCTGGTGGGAGACCTCCTGGGAAAAACTAAGGTAGCTGCTAGAAGAGGTGTTAGTGGGGCCAGCAGGGGGCGCTCACCCTGTGGTCCATGTGGGTCCTAATCCCCCAGTATAGTGATGGGGACACTGTACTGTAAACAGGCGCTGTCCTTCGGAGGAGATGTAAAATGGAGGTCCTGACACTCTGTGTTTATTAAAAATCCCTGGGCATCTCTTGAAAATAGTAAGGGTGTAACCCTGGTGTCCTGGCCAAATTTCCCATTGGCCCTTACAAATCATGGCCTCCTAATAATCCCCATCTATGAATTAGCTTCATTGCACTGCTCTCCTCCCCACTGATAGCTGATGTGGGGTGAGTGTTCTGGTGCACTATGGCTGCTGTTGCATCATCCAGGTGGATGCTGCACATTGGTGGTGGTGGAGAGGAGTCCCCATTAACTGTAAAGTGCTTTGAGTGGAGTGTCCAGAAAAGTGTTATATAAGTGTAAGCAATTATTATTATTATTATTAATAATCTACAGTCCTATTTCTGTGCAGCTCATCTTAAAGCTTCAACTACCTGAGTAACAGCTCCCCAGCAAAATGGTGAAGAGGTATTCATCTCACTTGAAACCTTGTTTTATACTTAATTTAACTTGAAGCATTGTGAAAATAAATAATTTCTGCAATTTTAATACAGTAATCACATAGAAGAAAAAGAGTATTATGAAAAATATATACTGTAGAAAGGAATAGACTTTTCGAGAGATTGAGAGAATTAGCATTGGTCCCTGACTTTAAACCACATTAAATAGATGTTTTAGCAGTAGTCATTTAGAGGCATAAGGAAGGTCTGGAACAAGACAGAAATCCTGGAAGTACAGTACATTCAATCTTGTTGTCTCAGTCCTTCCCAAGAGCTAGAGAGGCATCAATTTCCATCTATTGAAGTCTGGCTTCAGCTGATTTTCTACCACCTTTTAGTTACATTTTAATGTTTTCTAGGGTTCTGGGTACTGCAATTTAATCTGCAATAACATTTAATCTTATCCCAGTCTTATCGTAAATTGAATGTATTTTTTGTCTCCACGAATATAGGTTCCCCAATAACATTGCTTCAGAATTTTCTTTGTTTAATTCCTATTCTGAAAAGTTGCTGTCGTCTGTGATTACATCTGTGAGAACAGGAAAAGATGTTGAATTTCTGCTGTATATAACAACATCATCTTTATAAAGAGCCTGATTGTGTGTTCTCCTGCTATATCACCTCCCTCTGTATCCTTTTGTTGTCTTATACTCTGAGAGAATAAATCAGTGGTGATAAGCATCTCCTAGCCTTGTTCCCCTCTATGAATTAAAGCTCTCTGACAGAATACCATGAGCCTGTTCCTGTGCATTTGGTTGTTTTTACATTACATGTAGCCAAACAATAAAACCATTATGAAAACCCAATTCCCTATAAGTTCCAAATACAAAAAGGCTGTAATACTCTTTTAAGTGCCTTTTCTGTATCCAGACTTTTTTTAAAGTTTGAAATTTGCTAACCCTCCTGCAGACATCTCACATTGAAGCATTTGAGACCCGTGATTGTTTTCCCCTTCACATGAACTTAGATTCAGTTCACTTATATAGATTAATTAATTCATTTTAATAAATTAATTGCTTACACTTATATAGCACTTATCTGGACACTGCACTCAAAGCGCTTTACAGGTAATGGGGATCCCTTCCACCACCACCAATGTGCAGCCCCACCTGGATGATGCAACAACAGCCATAGTGAGCTACTGGCAGTGCCACTGTTGACACTGTATTAGCTGTCTCCTGTAGATTGGGCTGCCGGACTCCTAACACACTGATAACATCACAGTTTATTTGATCTCAATCAGACTGACAGGTATACAAAAGGACACCTCAGCCTTTGAAAAGACTTAGTTTTTTTAAATTTCTCAAATGGAAGTGTGGTATGGAAATCTAAACACATTTCTATACATTACAGATGATAATACTTGCTAAAATTATATTTCTATGTAGACCGTGATAGAGAGCCTGGAGAGCTAATCAGTCACTCTTGTAAATCTCCTCCAAAACTTCAAGAATCTTCTCTTTTTCTGTTCTTTCTGATCCTTCTGTGCCACTGTCTTTGTTCTTCCAAGAAATGGAAGTGCTAAAGGGTCATTAAATATTTTTTCTTTCTCAATGGAGAGATGCTCTTGGTATCTCCATTGAAGTGAAACAATAGCTAGTCACAGGATTAGACTACGGACAAGTATGTACAATATAATCTTTATCAGTTTTCAACCTCTGCAAAATCTTCATGGTCAGATTTCACTGAGTTACAGCGAGTTTCACCAGCAACACACAGCCAATCTGTCACAGTTTTTGCCAATCCAGGAAAAACTGGAGACACAGCAAAGAGGACAGATGTCTCAGTCATGGGATGAGCTTTTGGAAAATTCATTACTGTTTCACAGTAAGGATGCAGGGTTTTGACATTTGGACAAGTCATTGCTCTTGTTACAATATTTCCACTATAATAAGGACTCAAGTATCATTATTTTGGCATCATGTATACTGCACCATCAGGAAAATGATCTTATATGTAAGGATCATGTTGTCTGATTAGGATGTAAAACACACTCTTAAAGTAGAGATTGACTTGTTTCTTATGATATAGGGTTTGTTGCACTATGTTTTAATTTGGTTGCTAAAACTTGATGAAAGTGACCAGTAGCATTATGTCGTTTCCCATTCCTGTGGACAGCACTGACTCATTAACATGTTCTTTTTCTAAATACTCCTCTCACTACTGTGAAAACATACAGTATTCAGCTGCTGGAATAAGAGGATATTGGAGATCACTTGCATGTGAAATACTTTGTATACCAATTGCAGAATATGTTGTTTATGGTGATGTAAAATTTAACTTTCCAACACTGTCCTGTGGACGTCCTTGATGCAGAATAATTACACTTTTGACTATATATCCTAGCATTGTGTTTACATTGTTTATTACTTTCCCACAGTGTGTAGAAGATGAAAAAGATGGATGTTAATAAAAACATCTGTTTTTTTTTACAAATAAACGTGGGTGTGTCTGACAGGGAGTTGGAGTTGTCAATAGAGAGTTGTCAATAGACGTGTTGCCTCGGTAACCACAGGAAAGAACAGATCTGTGACAGGGAAGAGAGACTAACGGCTGCATCTACAAACCGATAAGGAGTAGAGATGTGAGAACAACAGTCTGGGAGGAAACTGTGAATAGAACAGTGAAAGAACCCCGATGAGGGGAGAGAAAGGAAAGCTTTAGTCTCGAAGGAGAATAAGGAAATCACAGAAGGGACCAGGAACAGTGAAAATCCTGGAGGGGATTGTGGTGGAGAGCCTACAGAGTTGGAAAATTGAATGACTTAAAGAGACAGCCACCTGTTTTTGTGTTAGTGATCAGGGCTGTCCAGGAGCCCACTGTATGAGTGTTTAGTGAGTTTGGAGTCAGTGTGTATGTGCCAGCATCTGAGGTGCCACAGAGGGACCCTCCCCCAGATGATAAGGGGTATCAGGTGAGAGAGTTAGGTCTGTCTGGCTGCAAAGCTCTGGTCAAAACACAGTGGCTGCTGGGCACGGGTTTGAGGTGTACCATCAGCTGTGAATACACAATCTGGGGCATGAGAGTTAGGCACCAAGGAGGTTGTGTATGTTTTTATGACAGAAAGTGTGTTGAGTCTCAGCAGTGGGATGTGATGAAGAGAGACTCAGGATAGTTAGTGTGAGAGGTCTGAGTTTGGGAGTGAGTCTCTGGAGACAGGTGTGTGTGTGTGAGACCCAGCCCAGTGGGGTCAAGTGAGGACGTGAGGTGAGAGGCTGGAGGCAGACTTGGAAGTCTGAGTGCTGACTGGTCATGAGGGGACCAGTGAGTGTCATGTGGGAGCAGGAGGTCTCAGATCAGGAGAACAGCAGGAGGCTGCTTGTGGTAATTAGGAGCAGAGGGTGTCATCTCCCTGAAAGGGACCAGCCGGACGGTGTTTGAGAGGTGAAGCTTGTTGAGTCTAGGAATCTGCGACAGAAGGACTTGGCTTGGTGAGGGACCTACATTATGATCTCAGAGAAGATCAGATAGAGAAGACAGTGGAGTCAGTGAGTTGGAGACTCGGGACCTGAGAGTTTTAGTACAGATCCCTGTGGTACTCCAATAATTACATCACCTCTGTTTGCTTCATGTTATCTCTGCTCTTTTTTTCTATTTTTTAAATAATTCTTAATTCATGCTTTTCTGCCTGTGATTTGAGAATTCCACATAAAAGATTAACTTTATTAAAAAATGTTGAAAGTGCAAATACACAGTATCATGCTGTATGCTTTGTGTGTTCATTACTGCTTTTGCTTGTTCAAATAGCAAACAAGTTGGTTATACAAGAACTATCTTCTCTAAATCCCCATTGACCTTTTCATGTATGTGATCCTCTAGTTCAGGGGTGCCCAACCTTTTTTAATGCAAGATCTACTTTTTCATTTGCCAGTCAAGTGCGATCTACCAGTGTGAATTTGAAGCTCTTATATAGGGAAAACAGACTGTGGGCACATCAGTACAATAACGATACCCCTCACTAAAATGACAGCAAATAAAAACCAGTGATTCATGCTACAGTGAAGAACTAATCTTCCCAATTTTAGAAAAAAAGAGTATCCTACCTCAGTGTGAGCATTGGCACTGAGAAGCTTACAGCAGAACACTTGTAATTTGTTTGAATGTGTTGACACTGCTGATCATGTTGACATTTTTATTTTGTCCCTGCAACTCAACATTCAGGTCATTCAACAGTTCAGTCAAGTCTGTGAGGAATGCTAAATCCAAAAGCCACTGGTTATCCTCTAACTGGGCATATCCACCATGTTTATACGACTTGAGAAACTCTTTGATTTCAGGCAACAGCTGTCCGAACACTTCTCACCAAAAATGTTTGTTTTCGAAATCTCCAAACAGCAAGCCAGCAGTCTCAACAAACGCTTTTTTATTACTTCTCGATCCCTGAACGACTTTTTGTGATGAGCCAGTATGTGGCACACAGAGAACGATGCGATGATTGTATTAGGTCTCATGAAAACCGACTGCTGCTAGTTGAGATTTTAATTTTTCCACTTTTCTTTTCCGTAACTCACTTTTAGCGGCAAAGTCCACATCATACGTTTTGTGTGCAGTTTTGAAATGTTGCTTTTCACGTAGACGCTAGCATTGCAGATTTGAATGCGAAAAAAATGCTCCCATTCCTTGTGGTAACGGTGCGTTTTCAGTCTCTTTGTTTCACTGTTTTCGCACAAATACTCCAACTATCAAATAGGCAATCAAACTTATCAAACTGTTGGCGAATTGATCACAGCAGGTCTGTTTCGCTCCACTATGCACTGTAGTGAATGCGGGGTTAACAAAACTTGTGAAAATCAGGAATTGACTGAGCTGTTAAGTGAATAAGTAAATATTAAAAAACCCCAATTTGTGATTTTTCCAGAATATATCTGAGCAGTTGGTATAATTAGAGGCACAATTGTACCAGACATACTGTACTGTATACTATACCACAGACAAAAGAACACACAACACGCAAATTACTATGTTTAAGGCCAGTAGCCATATCGCTCTGCAACTCACAACTGGCAACCCACTGGAGCTCAGCAGGTGGGAGCCTGGCCAGTACCTGGAGGGGAGACTCCTGGGAAAGCTGAGGCTGCTGCTGGAAGAGGTGTTAGTGGGGCCAGCAAGGGGGTGCTCACCCTGTGGTCCATGTGGGTCCTAATGCCCCAGTATAGTGACGGGGAGACTGTAACGTTGCCATAGCCAAAATGTAAATGTAGTGGCTCTCTGAAGGCACCAGTTCTGTAGGGTTTGGGCATTTACTGAGACAATTATTAATTGTAGCAGTAAATCACAAAGTTGATTCTTTTGATGGCTTTAGAATCCAACCATGCGACATAACTCAAACAACGCACACACACAGGCACTAATACACGAGGATACATTTATTAATACATAAAATATGCATATAAACCTAACAGATCTTATCGAGAGGGTTATCAGAATACAAAAGATATATATTCAGGCAATTACAAAGTGTTACACATATCAAGAGGACATACGTTCAGTATATCATTCATTAAGACCGTTTCATAAATGAACTTGGTTTTAACTTCTACGTTAGATACTCAAAACAAGTACATAACTCTTAGGAATTAAATTGATATCAACTGGTTGGGATAACAATTGAATTCTCGAGCTGTAATGCATTGAAGTTGAATACTCATCCAATTTCTGGGGATTCAGATCTCCTGCGGGCACAAAGAAACATTTGCAGGCTGTTGCTGTCCAATCCGCGCTCTCTGGCTGTGTGCAAGGCTGTGCTGTGCAGCTTGCGATGGTGCGCTGCTGATGCTCACTGACCGGCTAGTTAGTGTTGGCTTTAACTAGCAAAGTTTGCGCACGGGAGAAAAGATGACTGTGGGTCCCAGCAAGTCAGGAAGAGGACCGGTTCGTTCCTGATGAAGAGCTAGTTCTGAATAGTGATTCAGCTGTCCACAGTTCCGACCTGTTCACGAGGCCTGCTGCTGGTGCTAACCTCGGGTGGATCCTCTGGTTATTCTCTGGCAACCTCCGCTCTAGACTCTTAGAACAAAGGAAAGATCTGGCACTCGGACACACTGGCCGTTCCGTGGTTGTCCGGGCTGAGTCTCAGGATGGTCAGGAGGTTTGCTGCGAGAATGTCCTGCCCTTGGGAGCCTTCTGCTCCTGGGCCATCCTGCCCTGGAATTCTCCTTTGAATTCCCTTTAGAAAAGTCCACAGAATTCTCCTGAATCCCTTCTGAATCTCCCTTCTGAATCTCTCAGGCTCTCTGTGTTGCCTGTTTTTACCTGGAGGAACTTCAGCTCGTTGATTGGCTGAAAGTTCCATGGGCATCAGAGTCCCATGTGGGTTACTCGGCCCTACCAGTCCCTGATTGGTTGATCAAGGTGAGATATGAGTCACTTACTCCTGATACTTAGGAATGCAGTCCAGATGTCCATCTGGCACTCCCTAGACAGATAGGCGCCAATGGATGACCATTGATCATGATAGCCAGGCTTAGCTAAGTGCATCCCCCTTTGGGAGCTGTCCTTATCAAAGGAACCTTAAATCAGCCTGCATGAATAGTTTCTCTGTGGCTGCACCACAGAGATTAACAGAGAAATGGGGCCTCATTTGGGAAGGCTCAGAACACTTAATTCTTAATCATCCAGGTGGGACTGCACATTGGTTGTAGTGGAGGGGATCCCCATTACCTGTAATCTAAAGTGCTTTGAATGGAGTGTCCAGAAAAGCACTATATAAGTGTAAGCAATTATTAATTAGTATTATAAGGGTGTGTGCTCAAACAAGGTGTTCCAGAGGCCTAACATTCTAATCACCCAGAAAGTACTCCTGACTTCTACTGTGTATTAAACTCTTAAATAATTCCTACAGTGACGAAATAAGAGATTACCTTCTTTCTAAATAAATACAACCTCATTCTCTTCTTCATCGGCTGCAGCGGGTCAGTAAATGGCTGTACATCCCTGACTGCCCTGATCCTACTATCCTGGACTCGGATTACACTGATTTATGAGGGCACTGTGAAAAACACAGGTGCCACAAAATAGACATTATAAATTGGAGACGTCTCTAATTGAAGTTTCTTTGAGCCAGGAAATGCAAGTTCCTTAGAAACACAGAATAGCAAGCTCTCTAGCAAGGTTCAAATACATAGCTCCAGTCAGGTTTTGTCTGGATGATCATCCAGACTCTTTTGACAGTGAAGCCCAACTGTATTAATGTTATCTAAATTCTAGTGAAATTTCCAGATGGATCCCAAGCTTAAAGATTTCCCCTGTGGCCGACAAAGTCTTAGGCAGAATTCTAGTTCATATGGACTCGCTCTTGACTTGCTGTCTTGTACTAAAGTTCAGTTTTCTGGCTCAGACAAAGTGGATGCAGCCACAGATTGAGAGAGCAGGTCAAAGAAATAAAGTTTATGAATAAAGTTTGTGGTCTAACAATACCTTTTAAATCCAGTGATCACTGCTGGAGATTAGTTGTAAAAATACACTAATATCCACAATGGAGAATGGAGACAGAACTGGGCCATTACTCATTTTTCACCAGCAGGCTGCACTGAACCAATGTCACCCAGCTACACCACCTGCTGGACATGGACCTGGGCTGCTGGCACTGTGTGGACTAGATGTGAGCTACACTAGGATGTGTACAGATTCTGTCTGCACTTCCTCTCTGAGGTTGCTATTAATGTAGGATCATCCCCCTGATGTGTCTCTCTTCCCTGGCCTGCTGGGACCTGTAATAGTCTCATACCTTAGGGGAACGGTCTTTAGCTTCAACTGAGGGTAAAACTCTGTCAGGCTATGCACTGATCTCAGCCTGTCCTGGGAAGCCTGTACAGATCACTCTCTAAAGTTGGTAAGGGGAAACGTGCACACCATCACTGTTGTCCATTAATTCGTGTTTGTTTTGGATCCTAAAGGGTCTATCTATTTCTTCTGTGCTGAGAGTCTTTAGGTGATGTGTGTGTATGCTGTTTATTGCTTCATATTATTGTTACTTCTGTTATATACATAAGATCACTTTATTAGCCATACACAATTTCTTGCATTAGGAATTCATCTTTTCACATACCCCAGCTTACTCTACATGAAACACAGACACAGAGAGAAGCTGGGGGTCAGAGTGCAGGGTCAGTCATTGTATAGCACCCCTGGAGCAATTGGGGCCTTGCTCAGGGGCCCAACAGAGTAGGATTATTCTGCTAGTCATGGGATATGAACCAGTAACCTTCCAGCCATAGGCACAGATCCTTAGCACAGTGCCACTGCTCCGACTCATATAGCATGTATATTTATACATTGTTATAGTTAAAACCCAGGTGCTTTTTTTAATTCAAATTGTTTATTTTCTTTAAAAGGGAATGCTGTTTTTCTCAGCATATCTACAAATAACAATAAAAAGTCTCCAGTTCACTTACTCCAATGTTAGACATTTACATTTGGGATTAATAAACCATTTGCAGAAAAACAACAACAACGAGACTGTAACTGATTAAAATAACTATAAGAGGACGACATAATAATAAAATATAATAATAAATGTGAAGCAATTTTTATTATAGTTAAAAGTGAAAGTCTCCCTTCCTGACAGTTTCTTCTCATCTTTCTTCTTCCTTCTGGAACCTTAAATTTGAAGCAGCTGTTATCTTCATCATCCTCATCCATGGACACATTAGATGGATAATGACATGATGTTGTATATTACTGCAGAGCTGGGTGTTGGAGTGAAGAATTGGAAAGAATGATGTGGATGAGGTGTGCAGATGTTCAGCTGTGCTCCTGTCTTTTTGTCTTCAGGATATGGAGCTGTGAACTAACAGAGAGATGTTGTGAAGATCTGTCCTCTGTTCTTCAGTCTCAACACTCCAGTCTGAGAGAGCTGGATCTGGATCATAATAACCTGTGGGATTCAGGAGTGAAACTGCTGTCTGCAGCTCTGAGGGATCCCAACTGTAAATTAACAACACTGAAGTAAGTGAACACTGGTGATTTTTTTTGTTTTTATTGTTTTATGTAGATATTCTGAGACACACAACATTCGTCACCGCCCTCCCTTGTGAATAGCAGGGCCCACAGCCGCAGGACTGATGGGAGATCTTCCTTTGGCTCAAGCGGCTGGGTCCCTGTTGAGCTACGCTGGCGGCCCGGGTTTGAGTCCCCGACAGTGGGGGGCCGACCTAAGTGGCAACGGCAAGGGTGCCTGCCTGAACCCCGAAGTGTTACATTGGTGTTAGAGTGGGATGGGATAGCCCTTCACCGGGGTTGGTGAGTTAAGCCGGGGAGAGTGTAATGCAGACAGAGCCACCAGTGAGTGTGTAAGAGCTGGCTTGCCAGAGTGGTGACATCACTGCCCTTCCCTGTAATAGCAGGGCCCACAGCCATGGGGCTGCTGGGAGATCTTCCTTTAACTCAAGCAGCTGGGTCCCTGTTGAGCTACGCCGGCGGCCCGGGTTCGAGTCCCCGACGGTGGGGGGGCCAACCAGAACCCCAGAGCGTTACAATATACTTTGTGAAAAGTGATAGTTTTAACCTTTTCTGTGAATATGCTCGTTATCGGTGTAAACAAAAGCATGCTTTTAGAATTTAATTAATAGGGAATATAATATGGAATCGCATATCTAAAGAAATTAATAACGATATAATTATATTCATGTACTGTAGCACAAACAGTAGTATAAGACTTTCTATTGATATGTGTACAGCTGTTTTACAGCTTGCTACATGACTGCATCTGTGGTGTGATGGCTTAAGTAACTGACTTTTAAGACTGAGGTTGGGTGTTCAAATCCAGCTATTGATGAACTCTGGGATTAGAATGTTTCTCTAATCCCAGAGTATCTGTCACAGTGCAGTAGGAAGTGCACCTCTGTCTCTATCTCTCCCCGCTGGCAGTGGGAGCACAGCCTGTCCTCTCTGGGCAGCCAGATCTGCCTGTGTCGCCCAGTTTCTATGGCTAGGTTGTGGTCACTGAGCCTGTACTTCGTCAGGGTCTGTTTCTGTTTGTTGTTTCTTATCTTGGTCAAATATTCAGCTAGTGTGTATTGTCTGTTTAGGGTTCTGTAGCATTCCAGTTTATGTTGTGTTTGTGTGTGTGTGTCCCAGTGTGTGAGATATTGCTGTTTGATCTGTGCTGTGATGTGGTTGAGTCTGGGTTGTGGTGCTCTAGCAGTGCTGTCCTGAGGCTGGTTAGTGTCGGTGTGGCTCAGGTCAGTGAGTCTCAGGACCAGCTGGCTCAGGGGGCTCTGTTTTGGGCTCAGCTCTTGACTCTGCAGGGCTTTGTGGTGGTAGGAATTTTGGTAGCTGTTTTTTAGGTGTAGGTCTTTTCTGTATGCTTATCAATAGTGGGTACTGGCCTAATTCGGCCCTGCACCCGTTGTTAGGTGTTTTTCTCTGCACACGGAGGATGTTTCTACAGATCTCCACGTGCAGAGTTTTTGTGGGGTGTTTGTCCCATTGAGTGTAATCCTGGTCTGTGAGGGGACCCCACACTTCTCTGCCGTATAGGGCAATGGGTTGGATTACACTTTCAAATATTTAGAGCCAGATTCTTGTTGGTGGGTTGATGTTGAAGAGCCTCCTTCTTATTGCGTAGAAAGCCCTGAGTGCCTTCTCCCTCAGTGCCTTCACTGAGTCAAAACTCCCAGAAGGGCTGATGGTGAGACTGAGATATGTGTAGCTGGATGTGTGCTCCAATGTGTTGTTGTTCAGTGTGAATTTGTACCCGTTTCCCTGAGGTCTGGCTTTCTTATGGAAAACCAGAACTCTGGTCTTGTCCAGATTGACTGTCAGTGCCCAGGTCTGACAGTACTGCTCCAGCAGTGCCAGGTTCTGCTGCAGCCCCTTTTCTCTCTCTCTAGCGCTCGCTCTCTCTAGCGCTTGCTCTCTCTCGGCTGGCGCGCGGGAGTGCTGGCTGGCTGGTTGTGGCGAATAGGAATAAAGCGCCGTTTTTCACTCCACAAAGTCTGAGTCTCTGTGTCTGACCTCGCTGAACCCTAATTCACTACATTATTAATAATGTCTTCCGTGTCGCATTAACATTGGAATGTTCCTTTTTAAAAGGGGGCGATACACAAGTGTCTCCTCTTTAACTCTTCTGTTTACAGAGAAATTTCACCAGAGCCTCACAACATTGTCCAATAATACTCTTCTTGTGTCTAATTTTTAGTTTAGCAGGATTTAAGCTACAGTATATGAATATAATTATATTGTTATTAATTTCTTTAGATACGTGATTCCATAATATATTCCCTATTAATCAAATTCTAAAAATGTCAATATAGTGTCCAGAATATTTGCTATTTTAGGTTTTCAATGAAGCCTTTCAATGGCTTGAGGCGCCTGTTACAGATGCAGCCATTCAAAATGGGTGAGGTATTTCGCGGCATACCCCGGTGGGCGTGTCGCGGTGTCACGCAGTATCACGTGGTGTCACGTATCATTTGACGCTCTGCCGGAAACTATCTGGCGTCGCCTTGTAAAACCGCCAGGGGGAGCTTAACCTCTCATTTACAGCATTTGAGCCTTTAATTTTGAACTGTGTATTACAGCATGTTAATCATCAGTCATTAAAAAGTTGGTATATTTTATGAAAGCAAGATTGCTCAGTTGGACAAAAGTACACAACCTACCTTTATCAGAAATATTTATGCATCAAAGCCTTTACTGAAGATATTACTAATAGTATTAATAATGGATGACTTTGGACAAGCTGTATACTCAAAGTATAATTTCTTTAGCACATTTGTACAAGCACTTGGAATCTGTCCAAGCCATACTTTGTCAGGCATTTTGTTTTACTTCAAACTTCCTTGCTTTTAACAGGGCGTTTCATAATTTCTAGCTACGAAAATGATTTAAAATGCGACACCTATCATTCAACTAGAGCTTAAAATATCACAAGGATCCTCAAGAGCACAGCAAAGAGTGTATTAAAAGACACTTGTATTTATCAACGCTTTCTTTTCCGTATACCAGATTTTATGGAACCACTTCAGAGGGGTGTCAGCCAGTCAGATTCCAGGAATCGGCACTTTAAAGGAAAAATACACACCGGTATTCCATTTCTCCCTAAACATTGTAAGCTTCGAAGTCTTTAACTAACGTGATACCTGAGTCAACAAGCATACTTTTAGAATTTGATTAAAAGGGAATATAATATGGAATCGCGTATCTAAAGAATTTAATAACGGTATGATTATATCCGTGTACTGCGACAGGGCTGTGTAGGGCTGTTTCGCCTGCCTGTTCACGCGAGCTGTCTTGTAGCCTACTGGTCTAGGTGCGTGACTACTGACTGGCAGGTTGTGTGTTTGAATCCAGCTGGTGCTGGACTTTTCTTTTAACAAACATTTCTTCGAAACAATAGGTAAGCGATATTATGGACAATCAATTGACTTTTATATTTCAAAATATCGCAACATGATCGATATTTGCGATATTTTGAACATATCTTCTCTTCTGACAGCGGTTCCTGCTTCTAGTGTGTGTGTGTGTGCAACAGAGTACATTTTTATAGAGAAATGGAGGCTGGACAGTATGCGTTACAATATAAACATTTATATTGATTTAAATCGCAAACGCGTGTTTAATTATGTGTTTTTTAATCATAATCAGGCTAATGCATTTCTACATTTTCTGTATGAACCAGCTTAGAGGTTCATACAGAAAGACAGCTTGTGTTTAAATTGAGTGTAAGGTAATTTATGCTTCTAAAGTCATGGTCAGCATTTATTATTTATTTATTTATAGCGCCGGTGGCGCTGTGTGTTAGTTTCCTGACTCCCATTATTTAAACTGCGACACTGATCATTCATCTCTAAATAAACTTTATTTTATATAGCGTTTTAAGCGAATAGGTAATTAGATTGCTCATAAACCTAATCGCTTTTTCTACATAAACACAGCGTGATTGCTCTCTGAAAATGCTTTTCCTTAAAGCGATTCTATTGAGGGAGTAGCCCAGCTACCACTTAACACTGTACTTCCTACTTTGAATACCTGTGAGACCGGTTTAATTCGTCACAGCCAGCACTCCGGGAGTTCATATTGCTTGACTAATTTTAAAAACTAAGTTATAAATGCAAACGCTCCCTCGGTGCGCTACTCTGGTACGCCGGGTCTTACACAGTGCCTGTCTGCAGTAAGCGTTACAATATACATACCCAACACTGCTTGTCCCCATCTGTCATGCAAATAAAACACCTTGAATTGAATTGAATTGAGGGAGAGAGGGGGGTAGTGGGACAGATATACTGTAGACAGACTCAAGGCAAATAAGATACTTATGGGTACGCAGGCATTCACGACAGCAACATACGAAACGTTTGCACGTACTGTATAGTTAAGTTATTACTTGGTTTTCAAAGTGCAACGAAATACAATATTGTTGTTGCTGCTGTTCCGGTTGTTTTTATCCCGTAAAGCGTTTTGAGAAGCCACCTTTAAAGGTGATATATACTGTAAAACCGCTGATTCTTATGGAATGTGTTCCGCAGGAGATTCAAATTTTTATTTATTTATTTTTTAATCGCTTATCTTAGGAAATTATTTATTGTCTTCATATTTGGCCAGGGCTTTAAAGAGAAGGCATGCCAAAAAATGTCGGTGCCGTCGTCTCCGCTTTAAAGGTACCCCCGTGCTGGAAGAATTTGACCTCAGAATGTTTGCCCAGCGTAGTTATAGTGGACATAAAAACAAGAGTTCGCTGGCATTATATCCTAGAAGACACAGACCGGCCCCAGACCGGTAAATGCTTGATGAACTAGGGATTGGACAGTTTCCAAGTGCTTGTACAATCGATGGAAATATTCAAATAAATGTGCAAAAGAAATAAACAAAATAATCATTTATTTCTTTATCATATTGGCTAGCTAATGTCCTCTCTTTGCTAGTTAGTGGCTGTGTTTCTGCGTTGGGTAGCAACGGGTGACTGTTCTCAGGCGGAAGATGTAAACAATAATTAAATGTGATAAAGTATAGTTTGGATGTTTATACATTCATGTTAATCGTATTCTTGATTTATTTCAATAAGTGTTCATGTTTCATTTGCTAACTTAGAGCATATTGTGCAATGAAGAATAAAATAGCTGCATGACAAGTGACTTCCTTCTCTCAGTGGAAATTAAAAGGTAGCCTGATAAATTATAAGACAGTAAGAAAGGTTCCAATCAGGAGGAGACAATTCTTTCCATTTTTTTTGTTTGATTGCTGGTAGCAAACTGATCTGAGGATATTCTGAGTGGGACAGATACATTATTTTATAGCGTTTTTATTGCGTTATTAAATCCGGTGGTGCTGTGTGTTAGTTTCCTGACTCCCCTGTCATATGGTCTGTGATTGAAACCCATGGAACTATGACTTTATTTTTTAACAAACATTTCTTTGAAAAAATTAAACGTTTCCCTTGGTCAGAGATTAAATAAAACCTCACTCGCACCAAACAAATTTATATTTCTAAATATCACGACATGATCGAATTTAAGTCTTTTTAATAACAATGAATAGTCACCTATCATTCATCTCTAAATAAACTTTATTTTATATAGCGTTTTAAGCGAATAGGTAATTAGATTGCTCATAAACCTAATCGCTTTTTCTACATAAACACAGCGTGATTGCTCTCTGAAAATGCTTTTCCTTAAAGCGATTCTATTGAGGGAGTAGCCCAGCTACCACTTAACACTGTACTTCCTACTTTGAATACCTGTGAGACCGGTTTAATTCGTCACAGCCAGCACTCCGGGAGTTCATATTGCTTGACTAATTTTAAAAACTAAGTTATAAATGCAAACGCTCCCTCGGTGTGCTGCTCTGGTACGCCGGGTCTTACACAGTGCCTGTCGGCAGTAAGCGAAACAACCCTACACAGCCCTGTCGCAGTACATGGATATAATCATACCGTTATTAAATTCTTTAGATACGCGATTCCATATTATATTCCCTTTTAATCAAATTCTAAAAGTATGCTTGTTGACTCCGGTATCGCGTTAGTTAAAGACTTCGATGCTTAAAATGTTTAGGGAGAAATGGAATACTGGTGTGTATGTTTTCTTTAAAGTACCGAGACCAGCCATATACTGTATGTTTAAGTTCCAAAATTAATATCGTTTATGGACTTCACACGCGTTGCAGTATGCTCCTATTCTTTTTATGCTCAGGCACTAAGTAAAAGGAGATGCTTTATATTGCTTGACTAATTTTAAAAACTAAGTTATAAATGCAGACGCTCCCTCGGTGCGCTGATTCCATAAGAATCAGCGGTTTTACAGTATATATCGCCTTTAAAGGTGGCTTCTCAAAACGCTTTACGGGATAAAAACAACCAGAACAGCAGCAACAACAATATTGTATTTCGTTGCACTTTGAAAACCAAGTAATAACTTAACTATACAGTACATGCAAACGTTTCGTATGTTGCTGTCGTGAATGCCTGTGTACCCATAAGTATCTTATTTGCCTTGAGTCTGTCTACAGTATATCTGTCCCACTACCCCCCTCTCTCCCTCAATTCAATTCAATTCAAGGTGTTTTATTTGCATGACAGATGGGGACAAGCAGTGTTGGGTATGTATATTGTAACGCTTACTGCAGACAAGCACTGTGTAAGACCCGGCGTACCAGAGCAGTGCACCGAGGAAGCGTTTGCATTTATAACTTAGTTTTTAAAATTAGTCAAGCAATATGAACTCCCGGAGTGCTGGCTGTGACGAATTAAACCGGTCTCACAGGTATTCAAAGTAGGAAGTACAGTGTTAAGTGGTAGCTGGGCTACTCCCTCAATAGAATCGCTTTAAGGAAAAGCATTTTCAGAGAGCAATCACGCTGTGTTTATGTAGAAAAAGCGATTAGGTTTATGAGCAATCTAATTACCTATTCGCTTAAAACGCTATATAAAATAAAGTTTATTTAGAGATGAATGATCAGTGTCGCAGTTTAAATAATGGGAGTCAGGAAACTAACACACAGCGCCACCGGCGCTATAAATAAATAAATAATAAATGCTGACCATGACTTTAGAAGCATAAATTACCTTACACTCAATTTAAACACAAGCTGTCTTTCTGTATGAACCTCTAAGCTGGTTCATACAGAAAATGTAGAAATGCATTAGCCTGATTATGATTAAAAAACACATAATTAAACACGCGTTTGCGATTTAAATCAATATAAATGTTTATATTGTAACGCATACTGTCCAGCCTCCATTTCTCTATAAAAATGTACTCTGTTGCACACACACACACACTAGAAGCAGGAACCGCTGTCAGAAGAGAAGATATGTTCAAAATATCGCAAATATCGATCATGTTGCGATATTTTGAAATATAAAAGTCAATTGATTGTCCATAATATCGCTTACCTATTTTTTCGAAGAAATGTTTGTTAAAAGAAAGGTCCAGCACCAGCTGGATTTGAACACACAACCTGCCAGTTGGTAGTCACGCACCTAGACCAGTAGGCTACAAGACAGCTCGCATGAACAAGCAGGCGAAACAGCCCTACACAGCTCAGTCGCAGTACATGGATATAATCATACCGTTATTAAATTCTTTAGATACGCGATTCCATATTATATTCCCTTTTAATCAAATTCTAAAAGTATGCTTGTTGACTCCGGTATCACGTTAGTTAAAGACTTCGAAGCTTACAATGTTTAGGGAGAAATGGAATACTGGTGTGTATTTTTTTCTTTAAAGTACCAAGACCAGCTATATACTGTATGTTTATGTTCCAAAATTAATATCGTTTATGGCCTTCACACGTGTTACAGTATGCTCCTATTCTTTTTATGCTCAGCTACTAAGATTTCCCTTCAGTGGTAAAATTCAATATCTACAACGGGCACAGTAAAGACGTTTACAGTAAGTCTTTCTACGACAGACCAACGGACCACGAGTGCCCCTGTCAGTCAACCAATCACGCACCGCGGTACCCCGTGTCATCTTACCTGCGGTACGTGTCTGTACCGCTCACTTTGAATGGCTGCATCTGTAAATTGCCCCACTGGATACATTGTTTGTAAAGAAACCGGTTTTACAATTCTTTTCCTCCCCCTCTTCATTTTCAAAGTAGAATAGGCGAACCTTCCAATGAAAGACATCCCCCTTCTCCCCACGGACAGACTGACAAATGTTTTATTAGAAAAAAGAGATTCACAACACAAAGCTGTGTCAGTCGTCTGTGTATAAAAATCAGTTTGAACATCATGGGTGTTTTTAATAAGCTGAAGCAACTCTGTGACAAAATATACACTTAGCTCAACCAGATAGTTCATCCTGCTACCAACATTGAATAAAATAATCTTTAGACTTCAAGGTTTATGTCTTTATTTAGGAGTTTTATTAGTGACGAAGGCTTAACTTTCTTGGAAAAATGTATTTTATGTGTGGCAAAAAACTGACTTACCTTAACAAAATATATTTACAAATCCTTTCACCTGCTTCATTTCTAAAACTTTTTGCTCATGTGCATTTTTGTATTTTTTACACCTCTACCACTTTAACATCCTTAATTTTAAGAATTTAATTTAATAAAATCTATCACTTTTCACTCAAAGTATATAAACGTACAGTAATACGGTCAGAAGAAGCACGTAAAAACGTTTCCGAAATAACCACATGTAAGACTTTGATGCTTAAAATGCTTAGGGAGAAATGGAATACTGGTGTGTATTTTTTCTTTAACTACCAATACCAGCCATATACAGTACAGTTTACATAATATGTTTATGTTCCTAAATTAATATAGTTTATGAGCATGTGAAAGGTATGGTGAATTGGAGATTCTCAAAACTTACTTTGTATGATTGGAAACGAATATGTGATCGGATCAACGAAATGCTGTGGTGTTACTTTTTGTCAATGAAAAAATAAAGTCTTCTCGTTTACAAAGATGGTTACAAAGGAAGTGGACCAGAGTAATACTTTGAGTTTACAGGTTGTCCAAGGTCATTCATTATTAATACTATTAGTAATATCTTCGTAAAGGCTTTGATGCATAAAATATTTCTGATAAAGGTAGGTTGTGTACTTTTGTCCAACTGAGCAATCTTGCTTTCATAAAATATACCAACTTTTTAATGTTTAATGATTAACATGCTGTAATACAGAGTTTAAAATTAAAAGTCTAAAGAGTATATAACATAAATTCTTAATTAAATAAAGATTGTCCCTCAGCAGTGATCAGGATTTGAAGCCAGGTGTTTTTTGGTGATAGCTCAAATGCTGTATATGAGAGGTTAAGGTTTATTAGCTCCAGCTGGCGGTTTTACAAAGTGATTCCGGATACTATTAACATAATCTAATCGCATGCGGTAAAATGCGGTATGACGAAAATGACGCGTTAAGACGCGTTTTGATACAACACGCCCACTGCGTTGTACCACAGCAAACCCAGCTCGTTTTGAACTGCTGCATCTGTATGTATATGTTGTTGTTGATTTATAATTCTGTGGGTAATATTCTCCATGAGATTTCCAAGAGAGTCCATCTTCATTTGAACACAAGGTCTGTCCATCTTTAACCAGTTTCTAGTGATTTATTTCATGGCTGCAGTATCTTTCTGCCTCTGAAGGCTGTTCATCTGGTGTTTGTCCCAGAAGAAAAATGACTCCTAAAGAGGATTTTAAATATTTCGTCAAGAATCTTTATTATTCATAAATAAGAATTTATTTTCATACCAAAAGGTTTTTATAATATGCCAGGTTTCTTCGCAATTCTCCCAACAGTTTGTGCTTCCAAATTTATCATATTTTTCTTGTAATTGGTATTTCTTCCAATATTTAATGTGAACTTTTCACTCACATTCTCTACATGAATGTGAATTGGTGGATTTATGCAGATTTGAACGGTTTTAGATTCTTCAATTGCTGTGGAGGTGCCAACCTCCTTTTCTCACCTGCGATTTACTCTTGTATTCCTCCTGTATTTTGATATTTTATATACATCTGGAAGGATGTAGCTGTGGAAATAAATTCGGTATGCAAAATTTACCAATTTGTTAATCTCTCATCTTAGAGTCTCATTTACTTCTTCTCACCTTTCCCAGTGTTTTCTCCTCTCTCTCTATGCTTTGACCTTGCCTGTTTGACCACGTCTTGGACTGATCCCTGTGCTTTGAACCCTGCATGTTAAATGACTCTCCTTCAGACTCTCCTTGGTGCTTTAATCAGTTCCTCTCAGCTCAACCCCTGCCTTTTCGATCATGTCTCTAGTTTCACTTTCTTCTGGCTGCCCTGCTTGCTTCCAGCAGAACAAAGCAAAGCATTATGAAAATAAATTCTACAATTTAAATACAGTAATCACAAGAATTTGTATTGTGAAGAAAAGAAAGAAATAGTCATTTTGAGGGGTTTATAGAAATAGTGTAGTGGAGCTAATTTGGACATGGTGACATCATCGCCCTCCCTGTGCGTAGCAGGGACCTCAGCCGCCTGGGATGAGGGAGGTCTCCTTTAGCTCATGTGGCTGGTTCCCTGTTGCGTTATGCTGGAGACCCAGGTGTTGCAGGACGAACAGGCGGGGTGGAGCGCCAGAGGGCACGAGCCCACGCGGAACCGCGACGGTCACAATAGCTGACTTTAAACCACATAAAATAGACATATTAGTAATGGTCACTGAGAGGCATAAGGAAGGTCTGGAACAAGACAGAAAACCTGGAAGTACCTTCATTCTTGCTGTCTTCATCCTTCTCAAGAATGAGACAGGCAGCAGTTTCCATCTATTGAAGTCTTGCTTGAGCTGATTTTCTAGCACCTCTTAATTATATTTTAATGTGTTCTCTAGGTTTCTGGGTATTGAAAGTGCTCAACATTTTATCTTATCCCAATCCTATTGTAAATTAAATTTATTTTTGACCTCCAGGGATATAGATTTCCCAATAACATTGCTTCAGAATTAATCCCTATTCTGAAAAGTTGCTGTAGTCTGTAATTACATCTGTGAGAACAGGAAAAGATGTTGAATTTCTGCTGTATATACTAACACCATCTCTATAAAGAGCCTGATTGTGTGTTCTCCTGCTATATCACCTCCGTCTGTATCGTTCTGTAGATGTACGCTCTGAGAGAATAAATCAGTGGTGACAAGAATCTCCTTGTCTTGTTCCCTCTATGAATTAAAGGTGTCTGACAGAATACCATCAACCTGTTCCTGTGCATTTGGTTGCTTTTATATTGCATGTAGCCAAACAATAAAACCATTATGAAAATCCTACAAGTTTCAAATACAAAAGACTGTAGTACCCTGTCAAATGCCTTATCTGGAACCAGAATGTATTCATTTCAGTTTTTATTATTTGTGTTTAAGTATACAGTTTAGTTTAGCGTGATAAGACTACCAGCCAAATAGTCATTTTCCACCTGGAATGCTGTCCTCTCAAATATTTTATAAAACCTCTAGAATTCAAAAAGTGATTATGTAGTAGAAGTATACAGTCTATAATAGAAGCCTGCGCTGGGTCAGCTAGGAGCTTTACATCCCGGGCTGTCCTGATCCTACTATACGGGACTCGGAGTACACTGATGACATCATGGTCATGGCTGGGATGTCAGGCACTGTGAGAAACCCTAGAGGACTCTCAACTGTTGTCATCAACTGCTCATGGCCTGGCCTTGTGTCCTGCAGAATTGAGCGCAGGAGGCCTCAAACTCGCCCTGGTCCTCTTTCTACTGATCACCTGTGGGGTTGACCTGTCCCCACTGCCTCCTTTCCTCCTCAGTCTGCTAGAGGAGTGGTGCTCTCTGTGTGTGTAGAGAGCAGGAGACACCCAGTCTGTCCTGGACTCCACTGTTTCTAATTCAGGGTCATGAGTGAGCCAGAGCCTATGCTAGCAAGCAATGGGCCCAACACAGGAGCATGGACTGGTTGTCAGTCCACCAGGGGTTCGACAGAGGAAACAAATGAGAACACAGAGAGAACGTACAAACTTCACACAAATATCTCCCCAGATCCAGAACTGAACCAGGGCCCTGGCACTGCGATACAGCCATGTTAACCACTGTGTCCCCCTGTGTCTCCCCTCTTAAACAACACAATAGCCACAATACTAGAATGGAGACAGAACTGGGCCACTTCTTATTCTCCACCAGCAGACTGGTCTGAGCCATTGTCCCCCCGTTACTGTCAATTAATGGTCCATAATATTGCTATTCTATTTTTTCAAAGAAATGTATGTTAAAATAAAAGTCACAGCGCTGGCTGGATTTGAACAAATCTAGTCAGGCACCTAGACCACAGTACCACCCGCAAGGTCACATGAGGAGTGGTGAAACAGCCCTACACAAACAGTATCAACAGACATTGTACAGCGTGTACTATTGTGTTGTAGTACATTAATATAATTATATAATAGACTTTGATGCTTAAAATGTTTAGGGAGAAATGAAATACTGGTGTGTATTTTTTCTTTAAAGTACTGAGACCAGCCATATACTGTAATACTGTATGTTTATGTTCCAAAATTAATATTGTTTATGGCCTTCACACGCGTTATGCTCCTTTTCTTTTTATGCTCAGCTACTAAGATTTCCCTTCAGTGGTAAAGTTCCATATAAATATGCAATACTAAAACGGGCACAGTAAAGACGTTTAAATCTTTCTACGACCGACCAACGCACCACGAGTGCCCCTGTCGGTCAACCAATCACGTACCGCGGTATGACGCACGATGGCGTAGCCAATTACCAGCGGTACGTGTCTGTGCCGCGCACTTTGAATGGCTGCATCTATACCAATGGAAAATAAATGGGTTTTGACATCATAAATCAGTATCAATCAAGGTCTCCAGAACAAACAAGAAAAATCGCATTTTCAGAGAGCAATTACTTTGTGTTATATAGAATATAGAGTAAGTTAGTGGTTCTCAAACATTTTGGACCAAGTACCACCCCTGATCAAACCAAAGCATCCAACTACCACCTACTTTAACTACTAAATCTTCTTCTCATATGAACCACAGAAAATCTCAGTGACCAACATGAACACGCAAGCGCGCACACACTCACATACACATATAATAAAAATAGCACTGAGCAATTACCATTTCAGTGAGAGGGATGAGCCTGTTTAGTGGAGCAAAGCAGATGTGAATTCCTTGGTTGAGTCTTGATACAATTCACAACTTTGACAGCAGAGTCTAACAGTTTTTTAATCCTCTGGCATTTTCTTGACAGCCAAGGCCTCGCAGTGGATGCTGCAGTGCGTCCACTTCATATCTGGAGCACTCTCTCTCTCTAATTCGTGCAACTACACCGCTGTGTCTGCCTGTCATCACTCTAGTACCGTCTGTACAAACTCCGACACATTTTTTCCAGTCGATGCCATTCTCTTTGATAAATTCATTTAGAAGCTGAAATATGTGCACTCCTGTAGTTTTTGTTGGTAGCGGCTTACGGAACAGAAAGTACTCATGGGACGTGCCTTAAAAATCATATCTAACGTAAACGAGCAAATTGGCCAAATCAATGGCATCTACAGACTCATCTAATTGCATTGAAAAGGATTTGCTCGTCTTAATGAGCTCTATCAGCGTACTTTTGACATCAACCGCCACATCAATAATTCTACAAGTGACAGTGTCATTCAAAAGGGGCAACAGGTCGAGCTGTTTAGCAGCTTTATCTCCACACATAATATTTGTCAGCTCTTTTGCCAACAGTAAACAAAGTTCTTCAACAATAGTGTGGGGCTTACCTGCTTTAGCAATCCGCGAGCTTGCATTTTCCCCCTTTTCTGTTTCAGGAGTCAGCCTCAGAAGTTAAAAAAAGTTTTATTTCTTGCGCATGGGAGCGAAACACAGAAACACTCGTGTATTTTTCAAATTAACCTAGAACAGTCCTTAAATATTTTACTGTTATCTATTACGCTTTCCTGTGCTCACAAGATTGGCATTGTTCCAAAATAGCGCACATTCTCCTACCTCCCTATTTGCTGAAGATAACTTTTTTAAATACAAGTGGTCACTTACGTTCATAACATGTGTTCCGATACAATGGTATAGAATCACATAGTAGCACTTGTGTCCACTCAAGTACAAGCGCAAACTGTATCGTAGTACGTAGGCTAGGTATTTGACACTCTTTTAATTAAAATAGAAAATATTAAAACCTGACCCAATTTGTCAGTGCACACAACAAATTTCCAGGGTCATCTGGCGTACCACCTGGGGGCGCGTCACATACCAGCAGTGGTACGCGTACCACAGTTTGAGAACCATGGGAATAAGTGATTGGATTTATGAGCAATCAAATTTCGTTTTCTTTTAAACAGTGGAATTTCAGCTGCAAAAGATTGCACCAGAGACAGCACCAGCACGGTTTGCCATAAAAGTTCAGGAAAGGGTGAATTAAGCCATAATACAGTAATTTGGTAATTAGTAATAACAGTTTAAAATGTACATAGATTAATGTAAACATGGTGGAAACTTCACAATTAAAGACCTCTGTAGGACAATAAAAAAAGATAGAGAAACCTTAAGCTTTTTAAGGCTCAAACTAAAATTCAGTCTAAAGAATTATGGCAAATGAAAACTTAGGACATTTAAGTGTTAGAGATGTAAATAAATACAAAAATGCACATGAGAAAAAAGTTTTAGAAATTGAGCTGGTTGTAGGGGTTTTGTGCATTTATTGGGACAATTATTAATTGTAGCAGTAAGTCACAAAATGATTCTTTGCGGAATAACTCAGCAACACACACACATTTATTAATACACAATAATACATTATTAATATATAAAATGTGCATATAAACATAACAGATCTTAAGAGTGAGGGTTATCAAAATACATAAAGTATAAAATCAATCACGAAGAGTAACAAATCAAGAGACATACATTCAGTATACTAGTCATTTATACTGTTTCTTTAATGAGCTTTGATTACAACTTCTACATTAGATACTTAAAAGCAAGTACGTCAATCATAGGAATTAAACTGATATCAACTGGGGTTGAGGTAACAATTGAATTCTCAAGCTATAATGCAGAATGTTGAGCACTCAACCAATTTATGTGGATTCAGATCTCCCGCATACGCAAAGGAAAACCGACAGGCTACTGCTGCGTCCAATCGGCATCCTCTGGCCTGGTGCCAGGCAGTCCTGGTGTGAGGTGTGGGAGAAGGAGGGAGAGATTCCTGCTGCGGTGCACTGGCAGTGGGCTCTCTGAAGACCGGCTAGTTAGTCCTGGCTTAAGTAGCAGAGTTTGTGCACATGAAAAGTGACTGCGAGTGCGAGCAAGTCACACTTTTTATACGGGAAGAAGACCGGTCATTCCATTTGTAGCGCTAGTCCTGAAAACTGAGATTCAGCGGTCGACAGTTCCGTCCGTAGTTCACTCGTTGATCAGGCGAGCATTCACGGTGGAGTACCAGTGGTTCACAAGGCTTTCTGCTGGGCTAAACTCAGGCGGATCCTTTGGTTACAGGCAGGTGACCTCCGATCTCGACTCTTAAAACAAAGTAAAGTCCTGGCACTCGGACACACTGGCCGTCATGTGATTGTCCGAGCTGAGTCTGAGAATGTCCTGGAGGGGCCCCTTCCTGGAGGAACTATGGTTGTTCATTGGTTGAATGTTCCATGGGCATTCGAGATCCACATGGGGTTACCCTGCCCTACCAGTTCCTGTTTGGCTGATCGAGGTGGAGGATGAGTAACCATGCTCTCTGACAATCAGGGATGAGACTCTCCCAAGGAATCTCCCAGACAGTAAGGCGCCAGAATGACCATTTATTAGGATGGTAGAGAATTTCAGCCTTGGGAGTTGTTCCATATCAGGAAACTCTATAAGATAGAAAAACACTTTAAATCTGAACTAAATGGAATGGCCTCTCTGTGTCCAACACCACTAAGATGAGGGAGAGAGAGACTGGCAAGGGAGCAGAAAACTTAAGTCCTATATTTAATAAGCCTTGCCGCTACATGGTGTTAATTTGAAATAAACAAACAGAAAAAAGTCATGACCAGACATAGTGCAGAAGAGGGATGCATGGACACTTGCAAAACCTTAGATATACAAAAAATCACAGAAAGCCATGTATTACAAAGAAAATGTGAACCTGAAGCAGATTTGGCAGAGAGTGAGGGGCTTGAATAATCAGGTGCATTTCTGGCAGGGTGAGAATGAAGGTTTGATGGGTCAGAAAGAGTCAGAAAATGAAAAACAGTAATTTTATCAGAAAGCCTTATAGTATATGAATTAGTAGCAAACATAGTTTCACGGAAGGCTTCTCAAATAGTTGAGCATTCAGGTAGATTGTGAGGGGAAATGTTTTGTAAATATATTGTGTTAAAGCAAGTTAGTATTTTTTTGCAACACATAAAAGACATTTTTCAAAGTAATTTAGACTTACTAATGGAACCACTAAATAAATAAATATAGAAATCTAAAGACTTTTTATTCAATGTTGGTAGCAGGATGAATTTAGGACTTGGCAGCTGTCAAGTTAAGATTAGTATATATTTTGTCACTGTGTTGGTGGTAGATGGTAACAGTGAAAACAGATATTTAAAAATTAATCTTTTTGAGAAGGAGATTATAATTATAAATCTAACAGGATGGGGAAAGCTCAGAAAATATGTACAGAAAGATTGATCAGATCAGTATGCAAAGTCATTTAGCAAACAGGGTGTGAGTGACAAACCAGTATAGTTTAGACCCTATTTTTTTCTGAACCAGGGGAAATCTGATCATGTTTCTCTATAACAATAACAAGAAACTTTATTTAATATAGCACATATCCAAGTATCTCAAAACAATATAGCAGGTGTAAAAACAGTTATAAGGACCACAAGTTACAAAGTAAATACAAATAAGAAAGACAAGCAGTTAGAAGTGCTACCGAAGTTAGAAAATGAAGCAGATACAGACACTAAAAAACAGCCTTTCTAAAAAGAAAGGTTTTGAGGTTAGATTTCAATGCACTCAGGGTGGGTGACTCTGATATCACTGGGGATACAAATCCAGGGCCCTGGGGTGTAGCTAGAGAAGGCCCTGTCACCCACAGAATGTAGATGTTCTTGAGGACCAGAGTCAGAGGGACAAAGGTTCTAAGGTGGGGAGTAGACAGGTAATAAGCCAGACAGGTACTGAATGAGGATTTTGATGTTGACTTGAAACCTGATAGGAAGCAAGTGCAAGGACTCGAAGACAGGCGTAATGCAATTGCTTGCTTGTGACCTGGTCAGGATTCTAGCTGTCAAATTCTGAACATATTGGAGATTGCTTGGTGTGGATTTAATTACCCTGAACAAGATGTGCAGAGATCAATTCTAGAAAAGAAGCCCTTTTGGTTTCTATAGTTCCCTTTAAAAGAAACTAAATCAGTGTGATGTTCCATAATGCAGCTTTTTTAATGCTATACATGGCCGGTATTTACATATGATGTTTGTGATTTAAACACATTAATACAAGCAGTTTTTGAGGATTTAAGTTAGGCTGACTTAAATAACTTTCAGTTATTCTAGATTAAACCTTTTCTACTACTTTGAGAAACTGAAGAATCCCATTGTAATTTTCATCCCTGTCTCAACTCCTCTTCATTCTTCATTTCAACTATACTGTAACTACAGGAAGTTTCAGGTCCACATTCCAGCTTCTCTGTTGTTCATTTCTTTCTTTCTCACTGTTTCAGGCTCCTCTTACTTTCTTAACTCTACCGCTAGTAGATCTTTTGTCCATACATCCTCCCTTGCTTCTTTTTCAACCTTTCCATCATTCTACTTCAGTGTCTGAAACCTGGCATCTCTTTGTTCCGTCCATTTTCCAATCTCTTTATCCAGTACAGAGGAGCTGGAGCCTATCCCAGCAAGCAACGGAGGCAAGGCAGAATACACAGAAAACATCACAGGGCAGACAAACAGACAGAAACACACTCTCAGACACTCACACGAGGGCCAGTATTCCCATAAGCCAATTAACCCTACCAGTATGTAGGTACCTGTAGTGTACTTGGAGAAAACCCACATGAACCCAGAGAGAACATGCAAACTCCACACATACTGTACCCCAGGAATTGAACCTGGGGCCCCAGCACTGTAGGATAGCAATGCTAACCACTGTGCTACCATTAGAAACGGATGGATAGCTTAGTTATCTTTCTAGTTCACAGATTTGCATGCATAATTTAATTTTGAAAGTCACTGAGATATCTGGTGCAACTGTTGTATTTATGAAAAAACTTACCAAAAGCAAGCTAAACACTGCCACCCTATTCCTTAGTTAATACATTTAATTGTTATAAACAGTTAAGACTGTTATTAATTGTTGATAGCAAAATATTTTAAAATATATTTTATCCTTATATATTTTTCTTTACTAATTCTGTATTTTACATATTTTCCAATACTCGGATTTAACGTACATTTGAACAATGACTTGTATTTCAAATATTGAACTGTTAGACATAACATTCAGAAATACAATCGAGAATAGTTTTGTGGCATTTGTTTTGATGACACTTTGCTAAAATTGATAAAAACCTAAAGGTGATTAAAATCTATAATCTTTCCACATGTCAATGACATTAGGAAGTACAATAAGCTCCTGCTTTAACAATGCTTTTAAAAAATAAATATAATTGGTGAGAAAGTAGCCATCCAAAGGAAATGATTTACGTTGCTTAATTTGAAAACCTAAGTTATAAAGGCAGACGCGATATGTGTCTTAAGCGTTCCAGGCTTCAGACGGCTCATTCTGTATTACAGAGCTCCACGCCTCATCCCTCTCTCAGTGCCGCCGCTTCTCTGACGGAGCGCAGTGGACGGGGAGATATTTTCTCAGACTCTGGTTGGGAAAAAAAGACCTACAGATCTGCTTCGTAACATAGGAAATTGGTAGAATATGTTTTTTTTCTTTGTGTTTATGAAATTCAAGTGTTTTAAACGTTTGATTAAAAAGTAATTTACAGCGTAAGTTTCCAAGCTGATCACGAGGAAGAAAATCACCTGTTTTTTGTGCGCATAAAACGTTTTTTTTTTAAACTAAACTAATCTTTTAAAGTCATGCAATTCCTAAGTTAGGCATGGTCACGTTATTGTTTCTTATTTTTGATTTTTTTATAACTCTTGCCTCCAGTTAAACTGTAGAGATTCTTGTGTGAAGGTGTCGGTGTGTTTTGACTATGGTACGTGTGGGAGTACTGTACTTGTAGTATAGTGAGTAGACATTGCGAGACAACAGAACGAGAGAGTAGAAGGCTGGAATATATACAGATGCAGCCATTCAAAATGGGTGAGGTATTTCGCGGCATACCCCGGTGGGCGTGTCACAGTATCACGCGGTATCACGCATTTCACGTGTGTCACGTGACTAACTATCCGGCGTCGCCTTGTAAAACCGCCAGGGGGAGCTTAACCTCTCATGTACAGCATTTGAGCCTTTAATTTTGAACTGTGTATTACAGCATGTTAATCATCAGTCATTAAAATGTTGGTATATTTTATGAAAGCAAGATTGCTCAGTTGGACAAAAGTACACAACCTTCCTTTATCAGAAATATTTATGCATCAAAGCCTTTACTGAAGATATTACTAATAGTATTAATAATGGATGACTTTGGACAAGCTGTATACTCAAAGTATAATTTCTTTAGCACATTTGTACAAGCACTTGGAATCTGTCCAAGCCATACTTTGTCAGGCATTTTGTTTTACTTCAACGGGCATAAAAACTTCCTTGCTTTTAACAGGGCGTTTCATAATTTCTAGCTACGAAAATGATTTAAAATGCGACACCTTTCATTCAACTAGAGCTTAAAATATCACAAGGAAAAATACACACCGGTATTCCATTTCTCCCTAAACGTTGTAAGCTTCGAAGTCTTTAACTAACGTGATACCGGAGTCAACAAGCATACTTTTAGAATTTGATTAAAAGGGAATATAATATGGAATCGTGTATCTCAAGAATTTAATAACGGTATGATTATATCCGTGTACTGCGGCAGGGCTGTGTAGGGCTGTTTCGCCTGCCTGATCATGCGAGCTGTCTTGTTGCCTACTGGTCTAGGTGCGTGACGACCTGCTGGCAGGTTGTGTGTTTGAATCCAGCTGGTGCTGGACTTTTCATTTGTATTTATTTATTTTTTAATCGCGTAACATAAACATATTACCTTATGCAAACTGTACTGTATACAGTATGTATATGTATATTTAATGTCTTATCTGTGCCCGTTTAAGTATTGAATATTCATATCTAATTTTACCACTGAAGGGAAATCTTAACATAAACATACAGTATATGGCTGGTCTCGGTACTTTAAAGAAAAAAATACACACCGGTATTCCATTTCTCCCTAAACATTGTAAGCTTCGAAGTCTTTAACTAACGTGATACCGGAGTCAACAAGCATACTTTTAGAATTTGATTAAAAGGGAATATAATATGGAATCGCGTATCTCAAGAAATTAATAACGATATAATTATATTCATGTTGCAAAAGAACTGCAACGGACATAAAAACTCCTTTGCATGGTTTCATTACGACCAGAATCGGTCTTGAGATATTTTTAACTTGATTTACAGTATTTGAGAGGTATGTCTTAACACCGATACTACAGTGCTTAAGTACTGCTCACGTATATGTTTCTAGGTTTATATTATGCATTTCATACGGTCAAATTACTTTTGAGCAACTAATAAGAAGCGCGAAACGGTATGCGTTTTACTTTCATTTTGTGCTGGGACCCGTGGATTGATTAGAGATATCAAGTACATACAAGTCATTTTTTAAATGTTGTAGTTCGTCTTGAAAAAATGTTACGAGTACATCATCTATCAACAATTACACAGGTTCTGTTTCCATATTGCGGATTTTGGTTACGTAATATTATTTTCTAGATTTCACGTTGTGAATATGATGGGATGTCTGATGGGATGTTTCTAAAAATCCATCCTCTGTAAAACGTCTTCTCTAGTTGTCCTGCATATGTATTCGCTAATGAAGCTGTGTGTTCTGAGCCTGGATCTCTACATTTCTGTATGAACCAGCTTAGAGGGCTAAAGACAGCTTGTGTTTAAATTGAGTGAAAGGTAATTTATGCTTCTAAAGTCATGGTCAGTATTATTGTACTGTGCTGTACTGTGTCACATTATTTTATAGCGTTTTTATTGCGTTATTAAATCCGGTGGCGCTGTGTTAGTTTCCTGACTCACATTATTTAAACTGCGACACTGATCATTCATCTCTAAATAAACTTTATTTTATATAGCGTTTTAAGCGAATAGGTAATTAGATTGCTCATAAACCTAATCACTTTTTCTACATAAACACAGCGTGATTGCTCTCTGAAAATGCTTTTCCTTTATTTTTAAAGTAGGCTCAGATTTCAACTATAGATCGTATTATTATAAACTTTCTTGGAAAAATGTATTTTATGTAAACCATGTTTGCTATTAATTCATTTAGGGCTAAAATACGTTCATTGTCTTCCAATCGAGTCGAGTTGACATTGGAAGCCTGCCACACCCGGACTGTTAAACCAACGCATTAGCACGTCAAAGCCCATTGAGCCAGTATTGGCTTTAGTATTTAGTATTTAGTATATTGTAACGCTTACGGCAGACAGGCACTGTGTAGGAGCCGACGCACCAGAGCAGCGCATCGAGGGAGAGTCTGCATTTATAACTTAGTTTTTAAAATTAGTCAAGCAATACGAAGCATCTCCTTTTACTTAGTGCCTGAGCATACTGCAACGCGTGTGAAGCCCATAAACGATATTAATTTTGGCTGGTCTCGGTACTTTAAAGAAAACATACACACCAGTATTCCATTTCTCCCTAAACATTTTAAGCATCGAAGTCTTTAACTAACGCGATACCGGAGTCAACAAGCATACTTTTGGAATTTGATTAAAAGGGAATATAATATGGAATCACGTATCTCAAGAATTTAAAGACCAGACAATCGCAAACTCGTTTTCAATAAAATTATTTTATTCATTCAGCAGTTTGTGAGAGGGACATCCAGCAGGGAGAGACACACACACCGGTTTTCATTGACAAAATTGTTTTTTTTCAATTCCTCTTGTCTAACAGGAATGTTTTGTTTGTGGACAGACTGTTAGACAAGAGGAAAAGACCGCCTCCTCCTACGAAGTATTTCGTTGATCCGATCACGAATTATTTTCCAGTCGTACACAGCGAGGGTTGAGAATCTCCGATTCACCATCGTACTAATGGTTTCCCGGAGATTGCAAGGCAAGGCACTTTTGCCTCTGGACCCATCGAAATTTACAGACGTGGTCCACCCCCAGTAAATTTCAAAAGTCACAAGATTTCGAAACACGAGGGCGGCGTAGCGGTCGGCTCTTGCTTTCCCGTCTATGCCGATGCACTGCAAGTACAACCCCCCCTCCATCTCCTGGGTGATGGGTAGCAGTTGGACATCTGGGAGAATTATTCGTCCCACTGGCATCTGTGAATTCCGCTGTGCTTCCTGGGGGGGATAGCCGGCGGGGACAGCATCAACAGATTCCTGCGCGGTGGTGAACTGAGAGGCCGGGATGGAGTGTCCTGAGGCGGTGTGTGCTCTGCTGGGGGCAGAGCTTCCGCTAGGCATTGCAGCCTGCGCGGCGGGGAGAGGCGCTTTTCGGGAGACAGCTGCTCAACTGTTTGACTGCTGGAACTCTAGCCTCCCAATCCTCCCCAGTAATGCATCGTAATGCTCCCGCTGCTGCCGAAATGTCTCCATACAGGTGCTGCTTCTACAGGTTGGCACCCTGGCCAGTGGCCGAGAGCAGAGACCCACGGCCTGTGGCAAAATAACATAATTCATGTAAGAAATAAAGTCACACAGTAGTATTCATCAGACGCGGAACAGAAGTCAAAATAAACTTTTCTTTTTTTCCATCTTACCGCTTTCTTTTTTACTGTCCTGGTGGTAGATCGTTTCGCCCGTGCGGTGTTTTCTTGAAGAACAGGCTACGAAGAAATAATTATAATTGAATTTAAAATTCAAAACGGCAATAATACCTTGTAATATGCGCTGTAATCTCGTATTTCAGATGAAGTCTGCTGTATTTGCTTACCCTTCGCTCTTTGGAAGCTGGGGCGGCAGAAGCACCCCGTCTCTTCCCGTAAACCGCCTTGGTCTCCATACTGTACTATGGTCGCTGTAGTGCAGGTTCGCAGTTTTTTTTGTGATGGGAGCTCACCCAATCCCTTGGTGTCTTTTATGCATCACACATACTGTATTTCAGCGCCATATATTTCATGGATATTATGGAATATAATGAATGGATATCTTAGTTATCTTTCTAGTTCACAGGTTTGCATGCATAATTTAATTTTGAAAGCCACTGAGACATCAGGTACTACTGTTGTATTTATGAAAAAGAAACAAAACAAAAAACATACTAACAACTGTGCCATCCTACTCCTTAGTTAATACATTTTATTATTCATAAGCAGTTAACATTGTTAGCAAAATATTTTGAATTATATTTAACCCTATTTTTTCTTTAGTTTTGTATTTAACTTATTATATGATAGTCAGACTTAATGTATATTTGAACAATGAAAATATATTTTTACAAGATTTTACATTAAGCGCTTAAAATTAATATGGTTAATAATAGTAAACTGTAACATGCTGTAACAAGATCGGTTAAACTGCAAAGAAAATGCTTTCAGAGAAAATGTTTCAGGTGTGAAGAACATAGATCTCCAATGCGATTTCAACCAAACCTGTTCCCACACACCCCGCCCCCACTACCATTAGAATATACACAAACATTTTAGCGTTTCATTCTGAGCAGAAGACCCTCACACCTGAAGAGTGCTGGCTGTGACGAATTAAACCGGTTTTACAGGTTTCAATCACAGACCATGTGACATGGGACTCAGTAAACTACAGTAACACCGTATTTAATAACGCAATAAAAACGCTATAAAATAATGTGACACAGTACAGCACAGTACAATAATACTGACCATGACTTTAGAAGCATAAATTACCTTACACTCAATTTAAACACAAGCTGTCTTTAGCCCTCTAAGCTGGTTCATACAGAAATGTAGAGATCCAGGCTCAGAACACACAGCTTCATTAGCGAATACATATGCAGGACAACTAGAGAAGACGTTTTACAGAGGATGGATTTTTAGAAACATCCCATCAGACATCCCATCATATTCACAACGTGAAATCTAGAAAATAATATTACGTAACCAAAATCCGCAATATGGAAACAGAACCTGTGTAATTGTTGATAGATGATGTACTCGTAACATTTTTTCAAGACGAACTACAACATTTAAAAAATGACTTGTATGTACTTGATATCTCTAATCAATCCACGGGTCCCAGCACAAAACGAAAGTAAAACGCATACCGTTTCGCGCTTCTTATTAGTTGCTCAAAAGTAATTTGACCGTATGAAATGCATAATATAAACCTAGAAACATATACGTGAGCAGTACTTAAGCACTGTAGTATCGGTGTTAAGACATACCTCTCAAATACTGTAAATCAAGTTAAAAATATCTCAAGACCGATTCTGGTCGTAATGAAACCATGCAAGGGAGTTTTTATGTCCGTTGCAGTTCTTTTGCAACATGAATATAATTATATCGTTATTAATTTCTTGAGATACGCGATTCCATATTATATTCCCTTTTAATCAAATTCTAAAAGTATGCTTGTTGACTCCGGTATCACGTTAGTTAAAGACTTCGAAGCTTACAATGTTTAGGGAGAAATGGAATACCGGTGTGTATTTTTTTCTTTAAAGTACCGAGACCAGCCATATACTGTATGTTTATGTTAAGATTTCCCTTCAGTGGTAAAATTAGATATGAATATTCAATACTTAAACGGGCACAGTTAAGACATTAAATATACATATACATATTGTATACAGTACAGTTTGCATACGGTAATATGTTTATGTTACGCGATTAAAAAATAAATAAAACTGGAAGGTCCAGCACCGCCATTATGTTTATATGGTTGTTTTTGTTGGTTGGTTGTTATTATGGTTATTAATAATACGATCTATAGTTGAAATCTGAGCCTAAATAAAAAGAAAAAGCAAGTGATTAGGTTTATGAGCAATCTAATTACTTATTCGTTTAAAACGCTATATAAAATAAAGTTTATTATTAATTTGCTGGACAGAGCGGTGAACATTATTATGCATAAGACAAAGATAACGATCCTGATCAGTTTAGAAATCTGTGTACGCTGTAAGGTTTTTACTTCTTAAACTTTTAAAATACACGTTTTGAATAGAAAGAAATCCTCTTCCTGGCACAGTGCGTATAGCAGACCAGCACGTCTTTTTTCTCCAATCAGAGGGGTGTCAGATAGTGTCAGCCAATCACCATTCTGCGTTGGGTAGCAACGGGTGACTGTTCTCAGGCGGAAGATGTAAACAGCTTAATGTTCGTGTTAAATAATTTTTTTTAATTCAATTAAACGGGCACAGTTAAGACATTAAATATACATATACATACTGTATACATTACAGTTTGCATACGGTAATATGTTTATGTTACGCGATTAAAAAATAAATAAATAAAAATGAAAAGTCCAGCACCAGCTGGATTCGAACACACAACCAGCCAGTTGGTAGTCACGCACCTAGACCAGTAGGCTACAAGAAACTCGCATAAGTAGGCAGGCGAAACAGCCCTACACAGCCCTGCCGCAGTACACGGATATAATCATACCGTTATTAAATTCTTTAGATACGCGATTCCATATTATATTCCCTTTTAATCAAATTCTAAAAGTATGCTTGTTGACTCCGGTATCACGTTAGTTAAAGACTTCGAAGCTTACAATGTTTAGGGAGAAATGGAATACCGGTGTGTATTTTTTTCTTTAAAGTACCAAGACCAGCTATATACTGTATGTTTACGTTCCAAAATTAATATCGTTTATGACCTTCACACGCGTTACAGTATGCTCCTATTCTTTTTATGCTCAGCTACTAAGATTTCCCTTCAGTGGTAAAATTCAATATCTACAACGGGCACAGTAAAGACGTTTACAGTAAGTCTTTCTACGACAGACCAACGGACCACGAGTGCCCCTGTCGGTCAACCAATCACGCACCGCGGTATCCCGTGTCATCATACCTGCGGTATCTGTACCGCGCACTTTGAATGGCTGCATCTGTAGTGTAAGGGCATGATTTGTGTAGTTAATAAAATAGTTTAAATATTAAGATACACAACATTTATGGCGATGAGAGATGAGTGCTCGGCGAACTCAAACCGAGCAGAACACTGCAGGTTTTCGTTCTCTTGCTGGTAGAAACGAACTCTTGAATATTCGGACTGTTCGTTAAGTTTGCGCCATGGAAGATACGGCAGCCGCGCCGAGAAGCTTTGCTTATGCCCAGCTCTCTCCACCATTGAACCTCGGAGCTCTGGATTTGTATACGGAATACAAGATATGGATGGAGTCGTACAGATTTTTTTAAATACCCAGTGGATCTACAGAAGCTCCGGATGCCGTGAGACGGGCTACATTACTGCACTGTATCGGGCCGCCCGTGCAGCGGATTTTCGCCAACCTCCCTGGAGAAAAAGGTACATATGAACAGACTGTAGCTGCCTTAGACACTTACTTTATACCGCGGAGAAATGTGGTTTTGGAACGGAATAAATTTAGGCAGAGAACTCAGTCTCAGGACGAATCTGTTGATGCTTTTGTAAATGCACTAAGAGAACTGGCTAAATTGTGTGACTTTGGAGTATTAGAAGCTGACATGTTAAGAGATCAGCTTTTGGAAAAATGTGCACATAAGAGACTGCGTGATAAATTGTTGCAGGAGGAAGGGCTGACTTTAGAAAGAGCTCTTACAGTCGCTAGAATTCATGAAGGAGCTCAAGCACAATCAAGACACCTGACTACCTTCATCACACACAGGGGTTGTTACCGTTTCAGAAAAGTTCCTTTTGGCTTGTCTAGTGCCTCAGAGGCCTATCAGAAGGCTATGGACTCGATGTTGTGTGCAATGCCTGGTGTTGTATGGTATATGGATGATGTTGTAGTACATGCGGAAAATGAAGAACAACTAGAACAGAGGCTCAGGCAAGTATTCCAAAGATTCTAAGACAGAGGCTTAACTTTAAATAAAGATAAGTGTATCTTTGGCCTGAAAGAGATCGAGATACTGGGACATTGGTCACTGCAGAAGGAATAAAACCAGACCCGAATAAGGTGACAGCTGTTTGCAGTGCATTGAGACCTGAGAATGTTGCACTTTTGCGCTCGTTCTTAGGCACTTGTGGATTTTTGATGAAATTCATTCCTAATTATGCAGATATATCAGAACCCCTTAGAAAGCTAACGAGGAAAGGACAGAAGTGGGAATGGACATCAGAAACTGAGAAAGCCTTTGCCGAGTTGAAAAGAGAACTTGTAACTGAACCGTGTCTGGCATACTTCAAACTAGATGCGCCAACAGTAGTGATCAGTGACGCGAGTCCTGTAGGGCTTGGAGCAGTATTCCTACAAAGACGAGAAGATGGACAGAACAAACCAGTGGCATATGCAAGTCGCTCACTTACCCCAAAAGAAAGGCATTACTCGCAAATAGAGCGTGAAGCCTTGGGTTGTGTTTGGGCAGTGGAACATTTTAGGACATATTTATGGGGAGGAAGTTCACACTTCAAACGGATCATAAACCCCTCACCACCTCTTGTAACTCTTGAGTTAGTGAATGTGGAAGATGGCTCAAAAATAATGAGAAATGTAAAACATCTTAGACACGCTCCTCCATTGGATTTTGATTTTGAATCTGCAGAAGCAGAAAATGCGGAGAATACTGGACTTTCTGACGTGGAGGAAGTGCCGAGTCCTCAGACAGTGGAGAGTACATCCGTAGGAGAGCCAGTAACTTTTCCCAGAAGTGAAGTAACAACCAGAAGTGGCAGGGTTATCAGGAAACCGGCTCGTTACAGAGACATTTAAAAATATAGGTCTCCAAATGTTAAATTGCTCTATTTCGTTTGTTATCTATGTAGATGTTGCTTAGACTGCTAGAAATGAGGTGATATTTAGAAGTGACTTAAGTAGAAATTGAACTAAAATTTGATTGGTACGCATAGAAATTGTTGTAAAAAAAAGAAAAAAAAGTTGAATGTGTTGAATAGAAATGGAAGGTTTTAAGTACATTTTGTTGTAATAGTTAATAACCGTTTACTGTGTGTTGATATAGAATTGTTACAATTTTATAGTAAAGTGTAGTGGTTTGATGGGTTTACTGAAACAATTATTAATTGTGGCAGTAATCACGAGGTTGTTCGTTGGGGCTTTTAGAAAATCAATCGTCAGAACAACTAACAACGCACACACACGGGTTCAATACACGGGATACATTTATTAATATAACTGTGCAACAAACATATACTAGTCTGCCTGGATACGAGCGGCAGACCTTACGGTGAGGGTTATCAATATACAAGGTATATAATCTCGAAGAGATGCAAACACAAAGAGATACACAACAGAGAATATATGTCAATATATATCGTTCGGTTACCAAATCGCTAATCAGTGTTATTACCAACTGTTACTCTAAACTCGGAAGTAAATACATTACTCATGAATTAAATTGATAACAACTTGTGTTGAGGTACAATTAAATTCTCGAGACGCAATGTAGAACATGGGGTTTACTTATCCACTGTGTTTGGATTTGGAATTTCCCGGCACGAACACCAAACCAGCTGACAGGCTCTGTTGCAGCCTCTGTTGCAGCGGTTGTCCAATGGGCGTTGTGACGGCGTCCTCTGGCTACAGGCCAACCAGTCGAGGTGCAGCTCGGAGTAGGACGGGCGGAGGAATCTAACTGCGGCGCGCAGGGCAGTCGTTGCTCCGAGGGGATCTACCAGCAGTCCGGCTGGCTAGTAGAAAGTCTCTATGCACAGAGTGTGACCGCGAGTCCTCACAAGTCACTCTTTTGCCTGGGAAGAAACTGGTTCGTTCCCGGTCCAGCGCTGCTTCTGAATAAGCTATTCAGGTTGTCGACGAGGGTCCAACTGTAGGCTGCCGTTGATCAAGCGGAGCATTCACGTTGGTAGAATTCTGAGTACGTACGGGATCCTCGGCCTCGCGCTTTGAACAAAGTCCAAGTCCTTTTGCAGACAACAGCAGTTGTCACGTGATTGTCTCTGAGGATGCGCGAAAATGGCCAAGGAGAGCCCAGAACTGAGCTTGCGCTCCCTTTTTGATCAAGACCCAGATGTGTGCTGATTGGTTGAGAGTTTGGCGGGCATTGGAGACCCACGTGGTATTACCACGCCCCGCCAGTCCCTGATTGGTTGGTCAAGGTGAGATATAAGTCACTTACTCTTGACACTTAGGAATGCAGTCCAGATGTCCATTCGGCACTCCCTAGACTGATAGGCGCCAATAGATGACCATTGATCATGATAGCCAGGCTCAGCTAATTGCATCCCCGTCTGGGAGCTTGTTTCTTATCACAAGAAAACACTCTTAAATCAGCTTGCATGAATTCTTTCTCTGTGGCTGCACCACAGAGATGGAGGGTGAGATGGGGCCTTTTTTAGGAGCATACCAACGCTTAATTCTGTCTTATTAACAAGCATTGCCGCTACATATCCCCCCTTTTTTGAAGGTCACGAGGTCCTGAGGCGTTGTTGCCTTCAAAACAAAAACAGAGTTAAGTGATGTCTGTTGTACCCCGGTGGATTCTACCACCCAATATTCACATTACCTCTCGAGAATTTGTACAGGAAATAGTGTTGGAAAGAACATTGCGTATACCTGCTCTCAGTTATAAGGTACATAGAAATGAGGCATCGGGCGTCATCATTAGCCCTAGACCTTAAACTTCCGGCAGTTCACTATCAGTATCGGATAGCTCTGCAGCAGGCAGACGCTTGGGCGTGGTGACCTGATTTCGGTGATAAACCATTGCTCCCTTTGTCTCATTCAAACTACCCCGCAAGGCTTTGATACAAGAGAACAGCATCCAACACATTACCCCAGCCATGATCCAGCTACCCAGCAGCAGTGTCAAGATGACCACGTTTACTGTTCCTAGCGCCCCAGAGGATCCACAACGACTGTGCTTGGGACCTACCAGCGTAGTTTTTAAGTTTGTGTCGTTGAGAACAAATTCGACTACCTGTACACCCTCAAGACTTACTGTCTCTTGGATTCTCTCATCCAAGTCAACGCTGTGTCCTCTGAAAGCGTCCACAATCTCGAGTTCCGTTTCATACAGTTCTGACTCCAGGTGATACAGTGCTAAATCGTTGAGATGCACTATAGCTCCTTCAGGAACTTGTAGAAAAACTGTTTGGTTGGGTAGCTGCACTTCGGTAGCTGTATCATGTCTGTCATAGGTTATTGTAACCGTTAACTGTGGTGTGCTGACCAGCCATTTCTTTCCCACCTGCTCAACCTGGGGTTCGTTAACCTCACGTTTGCTCGTCACTGTGGCTTTACACTTTTCAGTGGCAGCCCCCTTTCTGATACCACACAACCTCTGAGTTGTGTCCCTAAGGAATGGCTTACTTGGGCATACCCAGTGGATATCCTTGGTTGATATACACAGTTCCAGGTTTGGAACAAGGTACAAATTCGGATCATCCTCCTGGAAAGCTACGAGCGGTGGGGTGGTCAACTTCACATGCATGTCCCCCCTCCAGAAGCCAACGTTCAATATAGACTTGAGTCTATAGATATCCTTGCTACTCACGATGGGAAGGTTCAACAGGAAACCGATTTCCTTGGCTTCGGGGTTGACATGTATGGGAATGGCACTGCCTAGACTGTATGCAAGATGTACTTGCAATGGCTGCACCATCTCGGAAGTGGTTGTCTTCAGTACTTCTTCTACTAAGGACAGTGGAACCAAGTAGGTTGGAATCTGTCCCCTGGCTAGGCTAGTTACTGTGGCACTAAGCTCCCTAAGCAGATCCTGCATCAGCATTCTGACCTGTTGCACATAAGCATAGTCCCACTGTAACACGTCGAAAATCCTGCCCACGGTGTGGAGGGTGTTATTTAACAGTGCTGCATGAAGGTTTACTGCTAAAATTGTGCCCTGTAAGGTTTTCCCTAGGCTTTCCAGCCGCTGCTGCTGTTGATACAGCTTGTCATAAATTTCTGGCATTTCCTTACGTAACCCAGACACCTGCCTTCTCAGGGTGGTCAGGGTGACAGTGTTAGCAGCAAACAGACCCGCTGAAAATAGCGAACCCACGGCGGAGGCCGCAGCAATCAGACCCCCCAAGAACCTTTTGGGGCGGCTGAGGCCTGTCATCTCCTCCTGGGTGACTGTTGCCTTCCTCAGCTGGCGGAGCATGTGTATAGTGTCTAGCTGGGCATGCCATACAGTATCCCCAGCCCACTGCCTACCATGATAGGACACCCTACTGTTCATGTTGATGTGCTTCCGAAACACATCATGTGGGTCCAGCCGTACATACACTCGCTGAGTATATGTTCTGCAATTTGTTAACAACAATCCGGGAGCGTCCTGCAGGACTATGCCGGTAGGAGGACCGGGTTCCACAACTTCAAGGGGCTGTGTCGAGGCGATCCACAGTACTGTCAGGACCAGCCGTGGCAGTTTTAGGATTCCCATTCTGGAACACAGATGAGGCACATGGTACAGTTCCACTATATTTTTGAATATATTTTCCTAGCAGGACCTACACTACAGTACCTAACTACCTGCAACTACAAAGGGGCACCCCCCTCTTTGATCGGGTTTAGACTTTTAACCCTATTCTGTGTCCTCTGGCGCCATTTGAGATGGGCGATACAACCGGAGGTGGTTGCGATGCACCCACTTGTAGACCAGAGATTGCCTTCCCTTTTCAATCCGAATTCGATAAGCTACCGGTGATACCTTATCGACAATCTCGTGGGGTCCTGTCCAACTGGGTAAGAACTTCCGGGCCACCCCTGTGGGTTTGGCAAATTGGAAGTACAGGACCTTGTCTCCTACTTGGAGTTCCTGGTTAACTGCCTTTCGGTCATAGTATGCTTTCCTACCCTCTGCACTCCTTCCCAGATTGTTCTGGGCAAAAGCAAAGGTTGCCTGCAGATGTGCTCGCAGGTCTAACACATACTGATGGGCCGTAGCAGCCCCCGTCGTGCTCAGGTCCTCCACCCCATAGAGACAGTGTAGGGGAAGAGTCATCTTCCGACCTGTCATCATCTCAAAAGGTGGGACCCCCGTAGAGCAATGGGGCGTGGCTCGGATGGCCATCAGAACCAGGGGCAGCTTAATGTCCCAGTCCCTACTGTTGGTGGAGACAAACTTTTTGAGCATACTAACCACCGTTCGGTTTGCCCTTTCTGCCTGGCCCGAGGATTGAGGGTGGTAGGAGATATGCAACTGGGCCTTGACCCCAAGCATATTCCACAGGGTTGCCATTACTGTAGCTGTGAAATGGGTTCCCCGATCCGAGTCCACGGTCAGGGGGAGTCCCCATCGACTGAACACATGGTTCACCAACAGCACTGCAGTTGTCTCTGCCGTGTCGTTGGGTGCTGGGAGGCACTCAATCCATTTTGTGAATGCACACGTAACAGTGAGGAAATATTTGTTCCCTCTGGATGACCTCACCAGCGGCCCCACCCAATCCATTTGTAGATTGGACCAGGGGAATGTCATGCCCTTTTTCTGGAGTGGTGCACGGTGCAAGGGCCATGATGGTTGGAACTGGCTACACGTCAGACACCCCTTTACATACGCGGCGATGTCTTGGCCCATGTGAGGCCAGAATGCCACCTGCTGGATAGTGTCGTACGTGGCCTTGATTCCCCGGTGACCCCCACAGGGTTCGTCATGAGCGTGTTTGATCATGACCCCCCGATGACAGCGGGGAACTACCCACTTTGGGACACCTTGTGCAACTGGTACACAAACCAACAACCCCTTTATAATTTTCAGGTTGTCTTTCACCTCTGCCAGCTCCTTCAGCTCCGGAGACTGGCTCAGCACCTGCTCTGAAAGAGGTTGACGCACTGGGTCAGCGATATGCTGATACATTTTCCCAATTGCTGGGTCCTGTTTCTGCATTTCCGCAAGATCAGTGTTAAAACCCTGTGACCCAAGCACTACAGATTGAGGGTCAGCTCCGACATCCTGTCTAGCCCTGCTTCGGGTGACCGCCTTGACCTCAGCCACGGTTTCTGGGGGTAGCCATTCCTGCTGGAACTGCCAGGGATCACCCTCTAAGGCGCCAGATTTGGCCAGCCGGTCGGCCTCATCATTCCCGTCTTTGTCGGGTCCCTTCATCTGGGAGTGTCCCTTCACCTTCCTCCAGTAAACCATCATTCCAGCCTCGGTCGTGAGCTTGTCACTGGCCAGGAACAACTCTTTGTTCTTTACTTCCTTGCCCCGGGCATTTTTCATGCCGTTACCCTTCCAATACGGAAGATGGGACACGAAGCTATGTCGGGCGTAGTTGGAGTCACTCCAGATGACAAATTGTTTAAGGCCATTTGTCAGGGCCTGCTGGAGGGTGATCAGCACCCCAGCTACTTCCGCATACTGACTAGTCTTTGGTCCTAGCTTATAGCAGGTCGGCCCACAGGGAGTATTGTCTTGCCAGACTACACCTACCCCTGCTAGCACCTGCTGTTCGTGGCGAAAAGAGCAACCGTCAACATAGGCCATGGGTAAGCCCTGGCCCACGTTCTCATCGTAGTACCGATGATTGTTCGGTAGCTCAGCAGCGGGAATCATTTCTGGAGCTTCCATGTCAGTGTCACAGCCGTGACACACTTGGGCCAAAGCCAGGCCCTGTCCCAGGTACATTTTCTTGCTCTGTGCATAACGTACCTCTATCTCATAGCCTTGTAGGGCCATCATCCATGCCACAATCCTGCTATTTGACACCCTGCCTGCTTTCAGTCTCTGGCTATGCAGGAATGTCACAGGTTGGTGGCAGGTTTTGATGATGATCTTTTGTCCCCCAACATAACTACGGAAGTGTTCTACCGACCAGACCGTAGACAACAGGGCCTTCTCGCAGTCCAAGAACTTTTGCTCCACTGGGGTCAGGGCTCGACTGGCATACGCCACCACCCTTCGCTCTTGGTCATATTCCTGACTCAGAGCAGCCCCAAGGCAGTGCTCTGAGAACCCTGCTTCAAGGTAGAAGACCTTATTTTTGTCAGGGTAGGCCAAGCACGGCGCACTACCGAGTTTGTGCTTCAGCTCCATCACAGCCTGTTCTGGGGAAGGTCCCCACTCAAAGGGCACGTCTTTCTGCAACAGCTTGTGGAGGTGCCTTGCTATTTCAGCGTAATCCTCAATGAACTGCCGGGAATAATTACATACTCCCAGAAAGCTGCGCAGTTCAGACAGGTTAGTGGGCGACTTCATATTCTGGATAGCTTGGACTCTGCTGGACTGTGGCTGTATGCCTTGGGCTCCAACCAACAGTCCCACGTACTCCACTTGGGTCCTACACCACTGTCCCTTAGCCAGAGACAGTTTGGCCCCTGCACGGGAGAGCTGGGTCAACACATGCCTGATCTCGGCCATGTGTTCTTCCCAGGTCTGACTCCGCATCAGAATATCGTCCACATAGACCAGGTTGCCCCTGGCGGCTGCATCACTCATGGCTTTGTGCAGAAATATGTTGAACTCCGCTGGGGAGTTGGAATACCCAAAGGGGCATCGATTCCAGGTGAACTGCCTGTTTCCGAAGGAAAAGGCCAGTTTGTACTGGTCTGTCGGTTCTACCTTAAGGGTCCAGAACCCATTGGCCACATCCACTGTGGTGAAATATTTCGCTGTTGTCACCTTGGCTAACTCCTGATCTAAGTAGATCATTGGCCATCGTGACAAAGGAACCTGTTTATTCAGCTGCCGGTAGTCAATGGTCAGACGCCACTTACCATTGGGTTTCAGCACCGGCCACAGTGGGGAGTTATAAGTGGAGTTACACTCCCTTATGATCTGATGCTCTAGTAGAGCGTCCAACGTCTGCTTTATGGACTCGTATGCCGTGAGGGGAATGTGATACTGCCTGACATAGGTTGGGCGGGCGCCAGGGGCTGTTGGAATGCGCACTGTGTGCAAATCCGTCACCCCGCAGTCATAGGCGTCCCGTGCAAACACTTCCTGGAAATCCTGGAAGATGTGACGCAGCTGCTGACGCTGGCTTTCCGTTTCCAGGGCATCTGCCTTACCCACCTGTTCCTGTACCTGCTCTAGGAACCCCGCTTTTGACGGCATGGCGGTATCCCGGGCCGCACTCTTAGCTGAGTGGTCCGTCGGAACACCTGCGTGTAGTGTGTACACAACCATCTCATCCTTATCACTAAGGTCCACTCTGCACACCTCCTGGTTGCAGAATCCCTCTATTGGCATAATTGCGATCATCCGCCGGGGGTAGGTGTAGTACACCTGCTCGTTTCCCCCCTCCCTGGCCAAGGGACCAGGGAGCTGCCCCAGTACTGGGATGGCCAGTTCGAAATCATAGAAACCATTGTCAATTACCAGTCCCATGTCAGTGCGAGCAGGGATTTTGACATCTTGTTTTGCTATGTTCTGCACCAACAGGCAGGTGGCTCGGCCATTCCGTTCCAGTCTGGGGGTACCACAGACTGCTAGGTTCAGTCTGATAAACTGAGCTGATGGTTGGAAGAAAACCATCTCAGCATCCATTCTCTGTCCCTTCTTCAGGACAAGGCGTACCGGAAACCCTGCTGTTGATGCAGGAACGATCAGGTCCGATTCGTTTACTACCTGGCAGGCCTGAGGAATCGTCTGACCTGACCGAATGTTCTCGGGGTCGCCGCTTAGAGAATGGGCATCTGGGTTCACCCGTGTCCACAGCACACTGTTTACTGTGTCCAGCTGGGCGCCCAGTCGAACCAACAGGTCTGCACCAATACAGACCGAATGGGCCAGCTGAGGTGCTACCTGGAAGTAGTGAGCAAACTTCCTTTTTCCGATGGAGATGGAAGCTACACAACTTCCTTTGCTCCAAATGGACCTATGAGGTGGGGGTGCCCACCACAGAACCTGTGACTGCATCACCAGGGTCACCTGACGGCTTCGCGACAGGTCCTTGAACAGACCTTCACTGATTATGGACTTCTCAGAGCTGAGGCTGAGAATTACATCGTCAACCTGCACTTCTGCCACCTGGACCCCTCCCACCACCATGGGGTGGTAGTCCTGGTCCCCCTGAGGTACCAGGGCGCACAGAAAGGACTCCCATTCATTACCAGACAGGGAGATCCACTCTTCTTCAGGGATGAAAAAGGGGTGTGCTTTACCTGGCGGGTCAAGCAGCTGCACGGAGCACTGCTCCTGTAGTTGGGAGACCGTGGGAGTGCTGGCCTGGGCAGGACTTCCCTGTAGTTTTGGAAAGCAAGAAGAGACATTTATTTCTCGTCCAGAGGAACCAGGTGGAACCTCCAACTCAGCTATAGTGTTCAGTGGGCACTGTGTGATCACAGCATAACCACTGAACCCCTCTTTTTGCTGTACGACCGGCTTAGGGTTTTTGACCTGAGCCCACAATTTTCCACGCTGGCAGTCCACCAGAGGCTCCAGCCTGTCAAGCAGGTCTTGGCCAATGAGTAGTGGCTCTGTTTTAAACCTAGAGATGTAAACAGGATGCACCACGTTCATTGGCCCGAACCTAAGGGCCACCCACACTCGGTGTGTGATCCTGGCATGATCCTGGGTATAGCTGGAAATATCTATCATACACGGTTCTACCTTAAGTCTGATGCCTTTTCCTTTCGCTACTCGTTTGAGCTCGCTGAGTAGATCGGCTGACATCAAGCTAATTTCAGCCCCAGTGTCAATCAGTGCTTCCCTATCTAAGACGTTTTCAAGAGAAACCTTGATATAAATACGCCTTGCTTTGCCTTTCTGGCTGAGATTCCCTAAGAATTGTTGGAAGCCTGCCTTTCCTTTGACTTCAGGGGCGGGGTCAGCGCCCAACTCAGAGTCACAGCCTTCTTTCAGGCAGGAACCCTCCCACCCAATCAGATAGACTGAGGGAGGGGTTTGGGGTGGATCCCCGCCTCCTCCAGTGAGAAGGGGCGTGGTCCCCCTAAGCTCATTCACGCTTCCGGCATTCGGTGCGGAAGGTTTACCCTGTCCTGGTCTCTCAAGCAGGGCTTGTTCAAGCCGGGCCAGGCGGGCTGCAGTCGACTCCCTTCGTCCAGCCTTATGATAGGCTCTGCCTGAGCCCTTGCCTTCCCCGTAGCGCTCACGGCGGCTCTGACGCTTAGTGCGGTCCTGCCTGCCTATTTTGCGCCGGGGCTTATAGGGCTCAGGAACCTCAGCTCCCTCGAGCTGAGGCGAGTCGTCAAACCTGCTGGCTTTAGTGGCGAACACGGCCGTTTTAGCAGGTTTTCGCTCTGAGGAAGCAGAGACTTCAGCTCCCCAGGCTTTTTGAGCCAACCTTCTAATGTCAGCCATTTTCATCGCTTTTGCATCTGTGTGCATCACAATCATTTTCCTGACTGAGGGATGCAGATTAGCAATGAATAAACCTTTGAAATTCACGTTCTCTTCGCAACCCTCTTCATTCCGCCCTGCAAAATAAGTGCGCCTAAGCCTCTCATAATAGTCGCGAGGGGCTTCAGCTTTTTCGTGCTTTATATGGTGCGCAGCGGCCACGGCAGCTATGGGATCGATAAAAGCCGAAAATTCTCCGATCATTGCTTGACACAGCTCCTCAAAGCTATTACAGACCTCCGGTCCTTGTCTGGAGATCCACTCGTGTACCGCTCGGCTAGTAGTTTTCCTTACTAACAAAGCCTTTTCCTGTTCGGACGCTCCGGGCATAAACTGCAAAGTATGTCTCAGCTCATCGATGTAGGTTTCCACATTATTCCCTGACACTGACGGGTCAAACCTTTCTACATCTTTGGCTAACTGCCTCAGGGAGTGGAGGTTAATTTTTACGGTTTCTCCGCGGGCAGGGGGACGGCCGTGATCAGGAGCAGGGGGTCTATGCCTGAATTGCATCGCCCTTGCGTCTCGCGCAGAACTCGGCGATCTCCCCCATGCCGATCTGACCACAGACCCTGGCCGGGAGAAACCTCCTCCCGGCGCTCTAGGTGAGTGCTCCGGGCTGCTAGGTGGGCTGGCATGCAAGTGGGATCTAGCCTGTTTTGCTTCCAGTACGGCAGCATCTAACTCCTTTTGCCTTTTCTGGCTGAGCTCATTTAAACTCTCAATTTCTTTTTCTTTTTCTTTCAAGCTCGCTTCCAGGTCTCTCCTAGCTACCTCAGCCGCAGTTTCTCTAGCAGACAGGTCATCTAATTTACCTAAAGCTTCCCTGAGTCTGTCTTCACTTTCCTCATTTTTCACTCTTTCTCTGATTATATCCAGCAACTCAACTCGCTCCGCCTTATATCTTTCTAGCTTTCCCTGAAGCTTTTGAAACTTTGTCAGCTCGGACAAACACAGTTCAAGCTGTTTAGCTAGATTTAAGGCGAAACTCGATAGCACCTGAACTCCGTTCACGGACCCTCCTGTGTTAAGCTGGTTCGCTACCTTAGCTACTAAATCTACTTGCAGCTTCTCAATATCATCAAAGTTCAACTTTTCGATACCGCTCCAGTAACCAGGATTGTCGTCGCTAGAAATAGTACTTATAAGCGATTCCACTTCAGACATTTTAGCAGCCATTGTCATTACGTCAGAGAAACTTTAAGAGTATTACTTTTTTTCCCTTTTACCAAAATACAGTATGGAATCTAAACACCCAAGCAGATGGATTTCCAATCAGCACACATTACACTAAACGCTAGAAAACAGGGGGATTTCTTTACGCAGTTATCAGCACACCCGGTATTCGCGTATAGAAGCCGCGGTGCTGTGCTGAACTTGAACTCACAGCAATATCAGTTATTCTGTGCGATTGATTCTCATTTCATTCTAAACTCGCCCACCCAGGGACGCCATTAAATGTAGTGGTTTGATGGGTTTACGGAGACAATTATTAATAGGCTGGGCAAACGATTTTTAAATTTTTTTAAAAAGAAATAAAAAATGAGATATAATGATGAGTTCCTGCTTAACTTAGACATTGCACGACTTTAAAACCTATAAAAATGGGTTACGAGAGTTAAAAACCACTTTTTATGCGCGAAAAATGGGTGATTTTTCTTCCTCGTGATCAGCTCAGAATCTCTGTGTACGCTGTAAGGTTTTTACTTCTTAATTAAACGTTTAAAATACACGAATTTCATAAAGACAACACACGTTTCGAAGAGAAAAAATCCCATTCTTTTCTCTTCCTGTTGTGTGAAACTCATCAGCAGGTCTTTTTTTCCCAATCAGAGGCTCTGAAAATAGCGTACCGCCCACTGCGCTCCGTCAGAGGGGCGCGGCACCGAGAGAGGGAGGAGGCGCGGAGCGCAGCAGTACAGAACGAACGTTCTACTGCCTGGAGCGCTTATGGCAGCGATCGCGTCTGCATTTATAACTTAGTTTTTAAAATTAATCAAGCAATATGAAGCATCTCTTTTTACTTTTAAGTCACTTAATTATCATTAAGCACAGCTTTCTCACCACCTAGACTACTTTTTGATACCATCCTTAGACAAAGCAGAAACTTCTTGTTCTGTCTAATGACATTACAAGTGGAAAGATTACAGAATTTAATCGTCTTTAAATTTGTTACGTTATACATTTTAGAAACGTTTCATCCATACAAACACCACAAAACTATTCTCGATTGTATTTCTGAATGGTATGTTACACTTAGTTCACTGTTTTAATTACACCTAATTAAGAAAGTTAGGTGTTAGCATAAACTATTAGCAATCAATATTAAATTTAGCACTGTAATAAGTTGTTGCACTTTCCCCCGCATCTTGTAAAAATATATTTTCATTGTTCAAATATACATTAAATCTGACTAATTAAATATAATTCAAAATATTTTGCTAACAATGTTAACTGTTTATAAATAATAAATTGTATTAACTAAAGAGTAGGATGGCACAGTTGTTAGTATGCTTTTTGTTTTGTTTCTTTTTCATAAATACAACAGTAGTACCTGATGTCTCAGCGCCTTTCAAAATTAAATTATGCATGCAAACCTGTGAACAAGAAAGATAACTAAGATATCCATCCATTTATAATGGTGGCAAAGTGGTTAGCATTGCTATCTTGGAGCACTGGGGTCCTAGATTCAATTCCTGCCATCCTGTGTGTGTGGGGTTTGCATGTTCTCTCTGGGTTACATGGTTTTTCTCCATATGTGTGATATGACTCCCTCTCGCACTCCAAAACATACTGGTAAGTTAATTGGTTTATGTGTGTGTTTGTGTCTGTCTGTCCTGTGATGGACTGGCGCTATGTCCAGGGTGTATTCTGCCTTGTGTCCGTTGCTTACTGGGATAGGCTCCTAATCCTCTGTACTGGATAAAGAGATTAGAAATGGATGGAAGTAAAGGCACTGTGTGGATTGAACTATACTCAGTGTTAGAAACCCACTATGAAATGGCAGCATCTCACTGAGAATAAAATATTTTATAGTGCTGGCTTAAGTAAACAGCCTTTCCACCTCTCTTGCACATCAGTATCCATACCTAGTTATTTAAACAAATTGCCTCTAATTATAAACATCTTAATATGCTGGCTCTGTGGATCCGCATCAGCGATGTTTGCCCATTCCTTCAATTCATGTGCATCCAACACACAGTTCAATGCTAGCAACTACACAAAATCTAAAATACAATCCTCATTTCAGTATCTATGTAAACATACAGTCTGTTAACTTCATCATCTTCATCAAAAGTATGCCTAACCCCATTAGGAAGTGTTCTTGTTATCAGTGTATTCCTCAGCTATCCCAAAATTATCTTCTTACCAACATCTCTAGTTTTTTATCCTGCAATAACTCAGCCAACACTTAAATCTCGAAAAGCTGCTTGTGTTCATTTCTTTAAATCACAATATCATGTGTAAATACTGTCCATATAATACTCTGCATTGTGGCATAATAGTTTATTTTAAAGGGAACTAGTGAAACTAAGAACTAGAGAAATCAAGAAAGGCTTTTTTTTCTAGAATTAATAAATGCACATCCTGTTCACTGGGGAAATTAAATCCACACTGAGCAATCTTCAATATGTTCAGAATATGACAGCGAGAATCCTATCAGGGATGCATTACACCTGTTTTCAAGTCCTTGCATTGGTTACCTATCAGGTTTCGAGTCAACTTCAAAATCCTCATCCTCATTCAGTACCTACAGTATATGGCTTATTATCTGTCTACTCCCCACCTTTGTCCGTCTGACTCTGGTCTTCTAGCTGTCCTCAAGAACATCTACATTCTGTGGGTGACAGGGTCTTCTCTAGCTGCACCCCAGAGCTCTCAATTTGTATTCCCAGTGATATCAGTCACGTACCCTGAGTGCATTTAAATCTAACCTCAGAACCTTTCTTTTCAGAAGACTTAGTGTCTGTATCTGCTTCATTTTCTAATTTTGGTAGCACCTCTAACTGCTTGTCTTTCTTATATGTATTTACTTTGTAATCTGTGGTCCTTTTATCTGTTTTTACATCTACTGTATTGCTTTGAGATGCCACCTTTAATGTTGATATATCAAATAAACCTTTTTATTATTGTTATAGAGAAACATGATCAGTTTTCCCTGGTCCAGATAAAAAGATCTAAAGCATACTAGTTTGTCACTCTTCTCATTCCCTTTGCTAAATAACTTTTCATACTAATCTGATCAATCTAACTGCCTGTTTTCTGTGCTTTCTCTATCCTGCTAGATTTGCAATTATTCTGAACATTTTCTTCTTGAAATAACTCATTTCTAAATACCTTTTTTCACTGTTAACATCTTGCAGCAAAGCTGCGACAAAATATACACTTAGCACAGTTCATCCTGCTACCAACATTGAATAACAAAATCTTAAGATTTCTATATTTATGTCTTTATTTAGTGGTTTCATTAGTGACAAAGGCTAAACTTTCTTGGAAAAATGTATTTTATGTGTTGCAGAAAAAACTGACTTGCTTTAACAAAGTATGTTTACAAATCCTTTCACCTGGCAATCTACCTGAATGCCCAACTATCTGAGAAGCCCTCCATGAAACCATGGTTGCTATTAATTCATTTAGGGCTTATTGACAGAATTGCTGTTTTTTATGCATGCTAATTTTCTGATTCCTCACTCTGTTTCATGTTTATATATAAGACTTTATTGATCGTGAAGGGAAATTGATGTACATGATGAACATGTTTGCATGTTCTTTTGTAACATACACCTTTTTGTGATTTTTTTTGTATATCTAAGCAAGTGTTCCTGCATCCCTCTTCTGCACTTTAGTCATGGCTTTTTTTCTGTTTGCTTATTTCAAAGCAACACCTGCTCCATTTCTAAAACTTTTTACTCATGTGCATTTTTGTATTTTTTACACCTCTAGCACTTTAACATCCTGAATTTTCATATGCCTTAATTTGTAGAATGAACTTGAGTTTTAGCCTAAAGAAGTTTTCATTATCTTTTGTTTCTTGTCCTACAACTGTTATTATTGATCACCGAATTATTGTTCTTAACATGACTTCATTCAGCCTTTCCTGAACGTCTATGACAGGCAGAGAGAGTGCTGTTTCTGGTGCGGTCTTTTGCAGCTGACATTTCACTGTTTTAAACGAACAAGAAATTAGATTGCTCATAGATCACTTATCCTATATAAACACAGCGTAATTGCCCTCCGAAAATCCTCTTTTTCTTGTTCGTTTTAGAGACCTTGATCGAAACTGATTTTAGATGTCAGAAAGGATTTCTTTTCTCTGTATTTCCTACATTGCTTTGTCGAGATTTTAACTTTATATCTAGGCTCAGATTTCAACTATAAATCGTACAGTAATTAATAGCAGTAAATACTGATGTTTTGCGCCCTCTTACCACAAAAATATATATGTTTTGTAGCTGGGATGAACTTTATTTCATACGCGTAGCTACTGCGATTCGGACACGGACGGTTAAACATGGCGGCAAATCAGACACCCAGAGAGGGGGGGGGGGGGTGTTTTCTCGCCTCCATAACTAAAATGCCAAATAGGAGTGGCTTAAGCGACATACACAGTCGTGTAACTGACAGTTTGAGGTAGCCTATCGTGTAAATTTCGCTTTGTTGCTGATAGGTTAAGCTTTCGTAACTCTGCCCCAAAGTCATGTGACTGATTTTTCGCCCTGTTTCGTTGGTTAAACGCAATGATCACAAGCACCACCATGGTAACTGGGATGTGTAGTTTTTAATTCCGTTTGAATTATAACTGTACGTACTGTCTTCGTATTTGGCCAGGGCTTTAAAGAGAGGGCGCGCCAAAAATTTTCGGTGCCGTCGTCTCCGCTTTAAAGGTACCCCCGTCGCGGAAGAATTCGATCTCGGGACGTTTGCCCAGCGTATTATTAATTGTAGCAGTAATCACGAGGTTGTTCGTTGGGGCTTTTAGAAAATCAATTGTCAGAACAACTAACAACGCACAAACACGGGTTCAATACACGAGATACATTTATTAATATAAACTGTGCACCAAACATATACTAGTCTGCCTGGATACGAGCGGCAGACCTTACTGTGAGGGTTATCAATATACAAGGTATATAATCTCGAAGAGATGAAAACACAAAGAGGTACACAACAGAGAATATATGTCAATATATATCGTTCGGTTACCAAATCGCTAATCAGTGTTATTACCCACTGTTACTCTAAACTTGGAAGTAAATACATTACTCATGAATTAAATTGATAACAACTTGTGTTGAGGTACAATTGAATTCTCAAGACGCAATGTAGAACAAGGGGTTTACTTATCCACCGTGTATGGATTTGGAATTCCCGGCACGAACACCAAACCATCTGACAGGCTCTGTTGCAGCCTCTGTTCCAGCGGTTGTCCAATGGGCGTTGTGTCGGCGTCCTCTGGCTATCGGCCAACCAGTCAAGGTGCAGCTCGGAGTAGGACGGGCGGAGTAATCTGACTGCGGCACGCAGGACAGTCGTTGCTCCGAGGGGATCTACCAGCAGTCCGGCTGGCTAGTAGAAAGTCTCTATGCACAGAGTGTGACCGCGAGTCCTCACAAGTCACTCTTTTGCCTGGGAAGAAGCTGGTTCGTTCCCGGTCCAGCGCTGCTTCGGAATAAGCTATTCAGGTTGCTGACGAGGGTCCAACTGTAGGCTGCCGTTGATCAAGCGGAGCATTCACGTTAGTAGAATTCTGAGTACGTACGGGATCCTCGGCCTCGCGCTTAGAACAAAGTCCAAGTCCTTTTGCAGACAACAGCAGTTGTCACGTGATTGTCTCTGAGGATGCGTGAAAATGGCCAAGGAGAGCTCAGAACTTAGCTTGCGCTCCCTTTTTGATCAAGACCCAGATGTGTGCTGATTGGTTGAGAGTTTGGCGGGCATTGGAGACCCACGTGCCAGTCCCTGATTGGTTGGTCAAGGTGAGATATAAGTCACTTACTCTTGACACTTAGGAATGCAGTCCAGATGTCCATTCGGCACTCCCTAGACTGATAGGCGCCAATGGATGACCATTGATCATGATAGCCAGGCTTAGCTAATTGCATCCCCGTCTGGGAGCTTGTTTCTTATCAAAAGAAAACATCTTAAATCAGCTTGCATGAATTCTTTTATGCAAATATTCCCTTTTAATCAAATTCTAAAAGTATGCTTGTTGACTCCGGTATTACGTTAGTTAAAGACTTCGATGCTTAAAATGTTTACGACCGACCAACGCACCACGAGTGCCCCTGTCGGTCAACCAATCACGTACCGTGGTATTTTGCGTCAACGCGTGTCACGATGCACGAGGCCGTAACCAATTACCTCCGGTACGTGTCTGTGCCGTGCGCTTTGAATGCATGCATCTGTATAACTGTCTTAGTCAGACATGCTGAGAACCTGGTTACTGTTTGCACAACTCTGGTCAGGACTTGAGTCTTTCTAGTAGGTGGTAATAAGAGGGTGATTTGGATGCACTGTTAGATTAAGTGCAGTAAAGGGCTGTGAAAATCATCACTCCCACCACTACACAGCAGGTGAGAACAAGCAGCAGTGCAGCTGATGAAGAACGTGCATGATTCTCTACACCCACTGCATGAGATGCTTCCTCCCAGGAGAGCTGCTGTTCAAACAGGCTGGTGAGGAATAGAAATCAACTGACCTGCTTTCAGGCCAGAACAAATAATCTGAGAAGCACCACCCTGTCCACTGCTGTCAGGCTTTAGAATGACTATAATATTTTTACATTTTGATTTCTAAATATGTATTTTACAGTATATAGCTTATGATTATGTTATAGTTTATGAATTTTGTAAACTATACTTTATTCAGTTTTTAAATGTCTCTCAATGTCACCTTTTACCATCTTTTCAAGCATGTTTCTTTCCTCCTCCCCCGTAATCATACAGTCCTTATTCAAATAGTAAAACCAATCCAAGAGAGATAATCTTATCTTAAATAGCATAAACTAACATTTAAGATCTAAAATCAGGATACTCATTTTAAACTTATGTGTCTTCAGGGTTTGAAAGAAAAAATCATGCTGTCCCCTTTCCGTTTTAACTGAATAACAACAATAAACATGGAACTACACATTGTTCCCTTTGTCTTTTAACAGTTTGTTTTCTGCATTAACTATTACATCTACTGTTTAGACTAGAGAAAAAAAACAAGCCTAGAAAACATATACTTCCAAATGATGTTGTTTGTGTAGGTATTCTTTAGATTACTCATATGGTCATACGCTCAACTCATCTTCTTGATTCTCTCGTTTCTGAAGAGATTGAAGTAGATCTTGAAATTCCTTGATGATGCTGCCGATCTCTTTCTATTTTTCTCTGTCTCCTCTGTGAGCTCTGTGTGATCCAGTACCAAGCTGTCAGTTACTCCTTCCAGTCCAGGCTGTTGGGTAACTCATCCCGAATCCCAAATTCCTCCAGGCCTGTTGACACTGCACTGCTTCATACATTCTTATCCCATTCTCTTAAAGACTGTGTCTGGCTGGGAAGAGAATGTAGGATTTAATGTGCTCATCTTTCAGCTGTTTTCAGATGGGTCTGTACTGATGTCATTCATTTTGTCAGTTAGCAGAAAAGCCCTGTTCAATGTACATGCTAGCACTGTTGTATTTACAGTAAATCCTTTGGTTGCCCAGGCTGCTTGCAAGACCTTCTGTCTAGTAGTGTAGATCAGTTAGTGATCTTGGTTGGGCTCCCAGTTTCCTGTAGTCAGTTGCAGGAGGTCAGTGGTAAATTAGCTGGCAAAGAAGGGGATATGTGTGAAATTAACTTGAAATTAACCCATTGCCCTCTTGTTATGAACTAGAAAGTATTTTTATTTTGGTTTGTTGATGGTCTCTAGATTACTGGGTTTGTATTGTGATGAACAACTCTGCTCTCTGATTTCGGCAACTGAAAGCTGACACAGAGGAGACAAGAGCCAAGGATTCAATTCTAATTAAAGATGGTTTAATTGCCCTTTTTATTACAATGATTGTAATGGTCACTAGGGAAGGGAGAAACCTAGAGACCAGAGAAGGGAGAGTGACAACAGACTCAAAACATGCAGTGAAAAAAGTGAGAAATGGGGTCCCCTCTATTATAGGCTGTTGCAGAGGAAGTAGAAGCAGACAGGTTCAGAGGTCAGAGTGGAGAGAGCAGCAGTGCAGTTCCACATTGTGAAGGAACAAAATGCTACAGTTCACTGGTGTCATTTCACTAGACCAAGAGAGGCATTAGACTAGGTTGAACACCAGTACTTGTGATCGATCATCCTAACTTTCATGTTTGTTCTGTTCTTCACTGCTGTAATTTGGGTTAATACAAGTCACTGTTGTGATGTTTGAATTATAGGGGTCAGTCATGAAGTATTACAAAACCTAAACAATGTCTACAGAGGCCAGCAGCAGAGAAAGCTGCCTTCTGAACTAAACATAATCTTAAAGATGCTACAAAGTGAATGGGATTATATTTCCATAATCCAAAAAATACATCAACTAAATAAGAGATTCTATTTTTAACTTAAGGTTTCTCAATACAGAAAATTATTTTCCTAAAAACCACAGAATGGCAAGCTCTCTTACCAAGGTTTAAATACTGAACTGGAACCTGGTTTTGAAGGCAGATCAACACAAGGAGCTCTTGCATTCTTTCATTCTCCCTCTGGAGACTCTTTCCGTCTCTCCTCCCTCTACCTGCCACTGTGTGCTGTCTTCCTGGACTAGTGATTGACACTGAATCTTTTACCCAGAACTTAATTAACCAAGGTAAACCAAGGTGTTTCAAGTCATCTTATACTCAGCAAACAACCCAGTTCCCAAGAACCGTAAATGTTGAAACCAGCCAGGTGTTAACTATTACCTTTAGATTCTACAAACACTTTGAGAGTAACTTCAGGTAACAATAAAAATAATAATCCACCCATTCCCTATTCACACTGTCCAGTACAGCAGTGTTTGACCCACATACCTGTTGCTTTTCATTCCATCCCACCTTGATTCGATAATTAGTCATCCATACTCTTAAGGGCGCTCCGGCCCTTTCGTATTTTAGTTAATTACATGCACCTGCCCCCTGTTCTGTCTCCTTATTTAAGCCTGGTGCTCTCACTATTCCTGGCTCAGCACTGGAAGATGGACGCCCGGAAGCCCACCTACCTGCGGGTCCAGGAGAGACCCGATGGCATAGGCTTCAGAACGGCATCCTGACAATCCGAGTCTGTGGCTGAGCGCCTGGCCTTGTTACCCTGGTTTTTACTCCCTGTTCCTGTTCTGGATCCCCTTTCGGATTTTAACCCTGTCTGTTCCGGATGGATCTCCCGGCACATGGACCCTGGACTGCCCCCCAGTTTCCCCTCTTGGACTGTTCAGACTTGTTCGCTCCAACAAAGTTTAACACATGGAAACAAATATTTCAAATTAATCTTTTTATTAGATCAATGAAAAAGTTGGATTGTGTAACTGAGGGCTCAGCTGGAACAAAACCCAACAGGTGTGTGGGTCACCAGGACCAGGACTGGGAACCACTGCAGTACAGGGTCACATGGGGTCCAGAGCCCAACTCAGCAAGCAACAGGCACATGGCAGGATACACCCTGGTCTGGACACCAGTCCATCACAGATCACATAGATATACTGTAGGCACACAGACAAGGGCAGTTTTCTCCCAGACGTTAATTAACCTACAGTATTAGTGTGTTTTTGGACTGTGGGAGGAAACCAGAGCACCTGGAGAAAAGCCCACACTAATTTGGGGAGAACATGCAAACTCCATTCAGATAGTACCAAGAAACTGAACTCAAGGTAACATTGCTAACTCCTGCACCATCATGCTGCCCCTCACTGAAGGATCATATAGACCATAAATATTGACCAGTGACCTCTTTTACATGCCACCGTTGGCACAAGGGGCAGCAACTTTTTCCTGTTGCTGTTTCATAACATCAGGTTTTTACGGGACAAGGTTGTCAGCCATGCTCCCATGTTGCCTGTTGTGGATCACAAACCAACTACCCTAATATTGCAAGTCTCATGCTCTACTAGCTGAGCTACCTGAAACTATTGCTTCTGTTGTGCTTTCCAACAAGACTGAGTAGACTTAGCTTTACTACCCCTTTTTATACCAAATCGTCACCACCTATCCCTTGAAAATATCAAGGGGAAAAATAACAGGAAAAACACATTCCACATTATATCCAAATACATTATAAAATATCATATATTCTAAACACCTAATACTTCAAGATATAAGAAAACCTAGAAAAAGGAGGACATCTCAGTCAAAGGTGCTTCTATTATGAAATGTACGATAGTTAGGTGGATCTGGGAGAATAAACAGGGCCCAAATTCACTAGAGTTAATTTACACAGGTTAAGATCTAGATTATGTTATTTTTAGGTATGAAGTTGGTTTTTAAATGTGTGGCCAAAAGACATTTCTAAAACAGACTGAATCAGCTAAAAGGAGAACTGTTTAACTTTGCCTCATGAATACTGCTAAATGAAAGGATGATAAAAACAAACGTGTTTTCCTTTTTTATGTTATAATAGTAGTTTTAGCAGAGTGACAGTTAAAATTTGTGGACTGTTGCTGTTCTTGGTGCTGATGTCTCCCCCCTGGGGCAACTTAATGTCTGTGTACTGAGTCTGCACGAAACAGAGCTCAGATTATCCCAGAATATAGTGCTTTTACCACCTAGAGTATTGCATAAAATATCAGAATATACTCTGATATACACGGACAACAATTAAATCCAACTGTATCAATGTTAAATAAATTTACAGCAGGTTCCCAAGTCATGTGATTTCCCCTGTGTCTCTCCCTGGAAACTTGTGTGGGGATACAGCCTGCCTGGGAAAGCCTGTACAGATTTATCTCTGTGACACAGTGGAAAAAAAGTAATACAACACCAGTGGTTGCCATTAGAGTGGCCAAGATAACTAGAGAATAATTTTTGTTCTTCTCTCAACTGAGCTTTATCGCTTACTCCTAAAATAAGACAGTAGAAAGAAAGAAGTGTCAAGTAGTTTGTGTCTGTTTCGGATCCATCAGAGTCTGTCTGTTCTGTGTGAATTTATGTAGTTTTTTTGCCGTTTTAGTACAATATGTGAATATGAATATTAAATATGAACATTACGTATTAATGTGAATATGTTCAGGTGAAATACAAGCTATATTGTAGTTCAACCGGGTTAAATAAACATGTACTGTGCTCATTGAACTGGAGGGGGTCCAAGGCTACTGTACGTGTCCCGAGAGAAAACAGCTGGAGAGCGAGTATCATGACAGCACTGTGGAGAGATCCAGAGTATACAGATCGGCTAGTGAGCTCGGAGGAGTGAGTTTAAATTTAATTAACTGCCAGAGGAAAAAGTGAGAGATTATCAGGAAAAGAGAGGAAAAGAAGGGACTGGATTAGGATTGGAAAAATGTCTGGATAGATTGAACATTGTGCGAGGCATCCACATTCATTCTAAAAAAACTTGGGATCTGCAGATCGCAGTGAAGAGGCAGCAAGTTTCTCGATCGTCAGAGACTGCAAGTAAAGTGCCTGATGATTTACAGCTGAGAACAGTGGACACAGGATACAGATTATTCTCACCAGACCGTTTGATTTATTGTACACAGGACTCAATCTATTTTACCAAGTAATCATGGATAAACTTGTTATTTTCTGACTTTGACTTTACCATACAGTATTAACTAACACATTTATTAAAAAAAAGAATTTAAAAAATGTTACTGAAATAACATTTTGGGAATTCATCCTCTCTCCTCTCAACAAGCACGCTATTTTTTTAATTAAGACTCAGTGCATCCCTTTATAGTAAATGTTTTTTGTTTTTGTTTGTTTCTCTATGTTTTTGTTTTTGAGAAATTTCATAGTGTAACGTGTTCTGTACTGTTACACCGTGGGAAAGCAGGTTCTGAGGCGGACAGGTTTCGCAGATGTCTGCTCTTTATTGTGCAGAAACTCGTAACTGACACAGAATGGCAAAAACTTAAGTGTCGTAAAGCAGTAACCCCCCGAACCATAAACACAACGGCATCGTAAACCCCAAACGGAAGTTGTTTGCGACATGACATCCCCCCCCTTCAGAAAATGAAACAAACATAGTTCTTCGAGACAGTGAAAAGGACTGCCAGAGGTAGAGCTGGCAATCACAATAAAAGCAATGAAAAGTCAGTTATAAAGCCTTTAAGCCAGGCTGGTCTGGAATGGACCCTGGCTGGCCGTGGAGAAGGGGCTATGGGCTGCTCTCCCACAGGAACGAACAGCTCCACAGGGAAGTTGACCTCACCTGAGAGTCCGACAGGGACAGCCTCGACCTCAACGTCAGGGTGTGTGAGTGGTGTCACTCTGCTGAGGCAGCTGGTATGCCATCGTGACCCATCAAATAGGCGGAAGGTGGCGGGACCCAACTGCTCTGTAACCTAAAGGAAAAGACCAAAAAGACTGGAGCTTGTGCTCCGGACTGGATCTTCAGATCCAGACCCAATCCTGGACAGCAATTCTATTGCTGGTGGCGTCACTTTGTGTGACCTGTTATACTGCCTTTTCATGTGACGTTGGCATTTTGCTACAGTGCTGTGGGTGCTGTGGGTGCGCACCAGAGGGGTTGGAGCTGGATATACCTGGAGCCTGTCCAGGGGCATTTGTAGTTCGCAGCCAAACATGAGGAAGGCTGCTGAGCTGCCAGTCATGGTGTACTTTGTGGCACTGTAGTGAAGGAGAGTGCGGAGGAGCACGGCTGAGAAGGAACAGAGAGTCTCCTCTTGAGGGTCTGATTGAGTTGTTCCACACCCCTGCTCACCTTTGGGTTGTAGAAAGCAGCCTGAATGTGTCAAATGCCTTGGTCAGCCAAGAAAGACTCAAACTCTCCAGACACCAATTTCCCATTTTCAGTGGTGATGACAGCTGGCGGCCCCTTAGTGGGTAAAGAGGGATTCCAGAAAGTCTGTGACAGCTTGACTTGTGACTGATCCTGTGAAGGCTACTTCTGGCCATTTTCAATGGAGGTCATAGACCACTATGAGGAAGCACTGATATGGCAGCTCCCCACAGATGTCCAGCTGTTTCAGGTGGAGACACAACATTGGCCACATTAAGAACATAGATCATCCCATGTGTTATATGCTGCATGAAATTAATGTTATACCTCTGGTTGTGGTTACACTTCTGCACTGATATTCAGGTACACTTTCACTGCTCTAGCACCTGCTCCCTCCTGACTCCCATGCTGAGTCTCTTGATCCACCTGTTCTCTAACCTTAGTATGGCCTTCAGCAGTTGCTGTGTTGTTGTGTTTTGGCTCCTGTTGTGTTCAGGGTGAGTTATGTCAATAAGAAGAGAATTGTACCCAGTGCACTTTCTGCTAGGCCAGACCCAACTCCTCTTCTACAAGAGCAGGATTTACAGTCTCAGGTGGAGGGTCTGTAGAGGAGGAGAGTGTTTGAGGGGTTGGTGAAGAGCAGGATCTCTCTTGAATTCCTCCAGTAAAACTTTAGAGATTCTTGTCTGAAGGTGTTGGTGTGTTTTGACTATGTTACATGTGGGAGCCTGTGTAGAGAGTCTTTCATGTGTAAAACGTGTGCAGTGTTGTGTAGTTTTGCAAGAGATGAGATTTGTTTAGTTTCGTGATCAATTTCTTTATTCTTTTTATTACTTTTTTATAATTATAATTATATTATTGCTTAATATAATTATTAATTATTTTTTGTGGTGTTATAGTTATGTAGCGGCAAGGCTTAATAATAAGACAGAATTAAGTGTTTCTGAGCTTTCCCAAATTAGGCCTCATTTCTCTGTTCATCTCTGTGGTGCAGCCACAGAGAAACCATTCATGCAAGGTGATTTAAGGTCCAAGGACAGCTCCCAAAGGGGGATGCACTTAGCTAAGCCTGGCTATCATGATCAATGGTCACCCATTGGCGCCTATCTGTCTAGGGAGTGCCAGTTGGACATCTGGACTGCATTACTAAGTGTCAGGACTAAGTGACTCATATCTCACCTTGATCAACCAATCAGGGACTGGTAGGGCCGAGTAACCCACGTGGGACTCTGATGCCCATGGAACTTTCAGCCAATCAATGAGCTGAAGTTCCTCCAGGTAAAAACAGGCAACACAGAGAGCCTGAGAGATTCAGACAAGATTCAGATTCAGATTCAACAATTCTAAAGGGAATTCAAAGGAGAATCCCAAGGGCAGGACATTCTCGCAGCGCGCCTCCTGACCATCCTGAGACTCAGCCCGGACAACCACGGAACGGCCAGTGTGTCCGAGTGCCAGAACTTTCCTTTGTTCTAAGAGTCTAGAGTGGAGGTTGCCAGAGAGTAACCAGCAGCAGGCCTCGTGAACAGGTCGGAACTGTGGACAGCTGAATTACTATTCAGAACTAGCTCTTCATCATAAACAAACTGGTCCTCTTCCTGACTTGCTGGGACCCACAGTCATCTTTTCTCCTGTGCACAAACTTTGCTAGTTAAAGCGGACAGTGAGCATCAGCAGCGCACCGTCGCAAGCCGCACAGCACAGCCTGGCACGGAGCCAGAGAGCGCGGATTGGACAGCAACAGCCTGCAACTGTTTCTTTGTGCCCGCAGGAGATCTGAGTCCCCAGAGATTGGATGAGTATTCAACTTCAATGCATTACAGCTCGAGAATTCAATTGTTATCCAAACCAGTTGATATCAATTTAATTCCTAAGAGTTATGTACTTGTTTGAGTATCTAATGTAGAAGTTGTAACCAAGTTCACTTTACAAAACGGTCTTAATGAATGATATACTGAACGTATGTCCTCTTGATATGTGTAACTCTTTGTAACTGATCGAATATACCTTTTGTATTCTGATAACCCTCTCGATAAGATCTGTTAGATTTACATGCATATTTTATGTATTAATAAATGTATCCTCGTGTATTAGTACCTGTGTGTGTGTGCGTTGTTTGAGTTATATCGCATGGTTGGATTCTAAAGCCACCAAAAGAATCAACTTTGTGATTTACTGCTACAATTAATAATTGTCTCAGTAAATGCCCAAACCCTACAGAACTGGTGCCTTCAGAGAGCCACTATGATTACATATTTGGCGTCCCTAAACCGGTTTTCTCTACAGTTAAAACCCTGTTTTTTTTCTTCAAATGGTATATTTTCTTTAAATGGGAAAGTTGTTTTTCTCAAAATATCTACAAACATCAAAATCTCCATTTCACTTACTCCAGTATTGGTCTTTTACATTTGGGATTAATAAACCATTTGAAGAAAAACAACAACACTAAACTAAACTAACTATAAGAAGATGACATCATAATAAAATATAATAATACATGCGAAGCAATTTTTATTATGGTTAAAAGTCAAAGTCTCTCTATTTCTGTTGCCCATTTCCAGTCACTGTTGCTCCATGTGTCTCCCTGTTTCCCACTGTCTCCCTTCCTGACAATTTCTTCTAAATTTTCTTCTTCCTTCTGGAACCCAAATTTTGAAGCAGCTTTTGTCTTCATCATCCTCATCCATGGACACTCTGAGATGGATAATAACATGATGTTGTATATTACTGCTGAGCTGGGTGTTGGAGTGAAGACTTGGACAGAAAGATGCGGATGAGCTGTGCAGATGTTCAGCTGTGCTCCTGTCTTTTTGTCTGCAGGATGGGGAGATGTAAACTAACAGAGAGATGTTGTGAAGATCTGGCCTCTGCTCTTCAGTCTCAACAGTCCAGTCTGACAGAGCTGGATCTGAGTGACAATAACCTGGGGGATTCAGGAGTGAAACTGCTGTCTGCAGCTCTGAGGGATCCCAACTGTAAATTAACAACACTGAGGTAAGTGAACACTGGTGATTTCTTTGTTTTTTATTGTTTGATGTTGATATTCTGAAATGCACAACATTCACTTTTTCACATGCATCAAAAAGTAATACCTAGGAAGTACAAAACAAGAAAGAAAAAGGGGAATACAGAAAGACAAAAAACTGCTACGCAACTTTATACAAGTTCTTGGCTCTGGCTTCTTTGTTAATATCTCATTACTGAGAGACTCGACATGCAATCTTTCCCACTTTGCCCATCTTTTTACACATATGTTTATGTTGTTGTTGATTTATAATTCTGTGGGTAACTTTGTTTATGAGATTTTATTCATAGAGTCCTTCTTCATTTGGACACAAGGTTTGTTCAGCCAACCCTAATTTCTCATTTGTATCTTACTCTTAACTCTTGTATTCCTACTGCATTTTCTAATATGGTGCTTTAATCAGTTCCTCTCAGCTCAACCCTTCCATTTCGATCGCGTCTCTAGTTTCACTTTCTCCTGCCTGCCCTGCTTGCTTCCAGCAGAGCCCGCACCTGGATTCAGTCTCCAGCTTACTGCTTCCATCAGCTCGGTGCAGGAGATATCACACTGGGGCCCTAGGTTCAATTCCAGACCTGGGGTGCTATCTGTATGGAGTTTGTATGTTCTCCCCATGTTTGTGTGGTGTTCCAGTTTTCTCCCACAGTCCACAAACATGCTGGCAGGTTAATAGACTTGTGGGAAAGCTGGCACTGGTATTTGTGTGTGCTCTTTGATAGACTGGCATCCTGTCCAAGGTTCAATCCTGCCTTGTGTTCAATGCTTCCTGGGACACGCTCTGGGTAACTGTGACCCTGAATTGGATAATTGTTTATTAAAAGTGATGTTGATGGTGTTCAAATGCTGCACTACCACTTTCTCAATTAGCTGACGGTATAAACATATCCCTGTAATGACAGATAAAGTCAAATTTCAGGGCAAACTTCAGTCTAGATTTATTTGGGAGGGAAGAAAACCTCAAGTAAAACCTACAGCACTCAAACTCTCCCAGATCTACAGTCTAACTTCTGTGCAGCTCAGCTTAAAGCTTCAACAACCTGAGTGACCGCTCCCCAGCAAAATGGTGAAGAGGTATTCATCTCACTTAAAACATTATGTTTTACACCTAGTATAACTCAAAGCATTATGAAAATAATTAAATTCTGCAATTTAAATACAATAATCATTTAGAAAATAGTGTGTATTGAAAAAAAACTCAAGAAAGGAATAGTTGTTTTGAGGGTTGAGAGAAATAGCATGGCACCCTGACTTTAAACCACACAAAATAGACAGACGTTTTAGAAATGGTCATTGAGGGGCATAAGACAGAAACAAGGAGGAAGACAGAAATCCTGGAAGTACATTCATTCTTGTTGTCCCAATCCTTCCCAAGAGCAAGGGAGAAATTAATTTCCAGTTTTTTAAGTTTTGCTTCATGTCAGAATAATGTCAGATTCTGTCTGCACTGCTTCTCGGAGGTTACTACTAATGTAGGATCTAAATGATGGAAACAATGATTTGGACGAGCTGTGCAGATGTTCAGCTGTGCGCCTGTCTTTTTGTCTGCAGGATGGAGCGCTGTAAACTAACTAAATTTTGAAGCAGCAGTTATCTTAATCATCCTCACCCATGGACACTCTGTGATGATAATGATATGATGTTGTTTATTACTGCTGAGCTGGGTGTTGTAGTGAAGACTTGAAAAGAAAGTTGTGGATGAGCTGTGCAGATGTTCAGCTGTGCTCCTGTTTTTTTGTCTGCAGGATGTGGAGCTGTAAACTAACAGAGAGATGTTGTGAAGATCTGGCCTCTGCTCTTCAGTCTCAACACTCCAGTCTGAGAAAGCTGGATCTGGGTGACAATAACCTGGGGGATTCAGGAGTGAAACTGCTGTCTGCAGCTCTGAGGGATCCCAACTGTAAATTAACAACACTGTGGTAAGTGAACACTGGTGATATTTGTGTTTTTTATGTGCTAATGCTGAGACACAACATTTGCTTTTTCACATGCATCAAAAAATTAACACCTAGAAAGTACAAAACGAGAAAGAAGGAGGGCATATAGAAAGATAAAAAACTGCTACGTGATTTTATACAAGTTGTTGTGTGTGGTTTCTTTGTTAACATCTCATTACATATTTACATGACATATTAGACATCTCAACATGCATTCTTTCCCACTTTACCCATCTTTTTTACACAAACTGTATATACGGATGCAGCCATTTAAAATGCACGGAGTACACTGCGGTAAAACAAGGAATCACCTTGTCAAACTGCCAGGTGGAGCTAATAAAGCTTAACATCTTATGTACAGCATTTGAGCTGTCACCAGAAAACACACTGTTTCGAATCCTGATCACTGCTGAAGGACAGTCTTTTTCCAATTAAGAATTTAAGTTGTATACTTTTTAGATGTTTAATAATTTTAAACTATGTATTACAGCATGTTAATCATTAAACATTAAAAAGTTGGTATATTTTATAAAAGCAAGATTACTCAGTTGGACAAAAGTACACAACCTTCTACCTGCATCATAAATATTTTAATTATGCAGAAATATTTTATGCATCAAAGTCTTTCTGAAGATATTACTAATAATATTAATAATGAATGACCTTGGACAAGCTGTAAACTCAATGTATTACCGTGGTAATTACACGTATTACACTTTCTTTGTAACCGTCGTTGTAAACGAAAAAACACCAAAGCACTTCTGATCACGTATTGATTTCCAATCATACAAATTAAGTTTTGAAAATCTCTGATTAACCATGCCTTTCACATGCACATAAACTATATTAATTTAGGAACATATTATGTAAACTGTATATGGCTGGTATTGGTAGTTTAAATAAAAAATACACACCAGTATTCCTAAACATTTTAAGTATCAAAGTCTTACATGTGGGTATTTTGGAAACATTTTTATATGCCTGTTCTGACTATATTTAGTTTAAATACATTGTAGAAAATTATAGTGTTTGAACATTTTCTGCGAATATGCTCGTTATTACAGTAAAAACACACATTCTTTTTAGAATTTGATTAATAGGGAATATAATATGGAATTGCTTATCTGAAGAAATTCATAACGATATAATGATATTCATATACTATAGCTCAAATTATCACAGTAGTACACTTTCTTAGGAAATTTCTGTATCAGTTTCATTCCTTCCCATGTGATTACTTCTGTTGCGTAATGGGTTAGGCATGTGCTTTATTTATTTAATATTGCAAACGCGTGTTTAATTAAATGCCTTTATTGATTCACAATCTGACAATGCATTGTAAATTGTTATCTTTGTCTTTTAAGTCCCTTAGGTAACTTTAAGCACAGCTTTCTCACCATTAAAATTTATTTTTCATACCATCGTTTAACACAGCAGGAGTGTAATGTATTTCCTAATGGGATCACACGTGGGAAAATTAGATTGTAATCATTTTTATTTTTTTTATAAATTTGAGAAAAGTGTCATCTATACATAAAAGTTGTCTTTATTTAATACCACTTGATAGCTTTATTAATAGAGATAAGAATTTAAGTTGTATACTGTTTAGACTTTTAATCATTGTAAACTGTATTACAGCATGTTAAGCATTAAACATGAAAAAGTTGGTATATTTTATAAAAGCAAGATTGCTCAGTTTTACAAACGTACACAACCTTCCACCTTCGTCATAAATATTTTAATTATGCAGAAATACTGAGATGGTTAATTTTAGTAAATATGTTGACAAATATCTGAATTTTTACCAGAAAAATTAGTATCCAGCTGTGAATCAGCTACGTGACCTTGCCCTTCGTGAAATTGTGGGAAAGAGGTTTAGTGGGCAGTGTAGTGACCATAGAGTGTTTTAATACACTGTACAGTATAAAGCTAGTATTTTTTATGTTTGTAAACGCTATTCTTGCAAGTACATTTTGTTCAGTGTGCTTCTCTCTGTTAGCTGGTGGGCAAACGTTTGAGGTGAAAATTCTTCCACAAGGAGTGTACCATTAAAGCAGAGAAAACTGCACCAAACTTTTTCACCTCTGTATGTTGCTGAACCTATTTCTCTTTGACACTTTCTTTTGTCATAAAGGTGGGAAGATGCCTCCCACTCCCTGTTCCTGCCTCACCTGTTCCCATTTTAACCAATTAAGTGGTTTCATTAGTGACAAGGCTAAACTTTCTTGGAAATAATGTCTTTTATGCTTTGCAAAAAACTGACTTGCTTTAACAAAATATATTTACAAATCCTTTTGCCTGGCAATCTACCTGAATGCCCAACTATTGCCTCTTTTTACACTTGTAAAACAGAACATTTCAATGTTAATGTGACACAGAAGACATTATTAATAATGTAGCGCTTTCGGGCTCACCTGAGTATGCAGCTGAAATGTCACTGTTTAAACGAATAAGAAACTAGATTGCTCATAAATCTAATAACTTATTCTACATAAACATAACGTAATTGCTCTCTGAAAGTGCTCTTTTTCCTGTTCGTTTAAAGTTATACTTGGCAGTGCGGGACGGTGCGCTACAGATGCAGCCATTCAAAATGGGTGAGGTATTTCGGGGCATACCCCGGTGGGCGTGTCGCGGTATCACGCGGTATCACGCAGTTCACGTGTGTCACGTGACTAACTATCCGGCGTCGCCTTGTAAAACCGCCAGGGGGAGCTTAACCTCTCATGTACAGCATTTGAGCCTTTAATTTTGAACTGTGTATTACAGCATGTTAATCATCAGTCATTAAAATGTTGGTATATTTTATGAAAGCAAGATTGCTCAGTTGGACAAAAGTACACAACCTACCTTTATCAGAAATATTTATGCATCAAAGCCTTTACTGAAGATATTACTAATAGTATTAATAATGGATGACTTTGGACAAGCTGTATACTCAAAGTATAATTTCTTTAGCACATTTGTACAAGCACTTGGAATCTGTCCAAGCCATACTTTGTCAGGCATTTTGTTTTACTTCAACGGGCATAAAAACTTCCTTGCTTTTAACAGGGCGTTTCATAATTTCTAACTACGAAAATGATTTAAAATGCGACACCTATCATTCAACTAGAGCTTAAAATATCACAAGGAAAAATACACACCGGTATTCCATTTCTCCCTAAACATTGTAAGCTTCGAAGTCTTTAACGTGATACCGGAGTCAACAAGCATACTTTTAGAATTTGATTAAAAGGGAATATAATACGGAATCGCGTATCTCAAGAATTTAATAACGGTATGATTATATCCGTGTACTGTGACAGGGCTGTGTAGGGCTGTTTCGCCTGCCTGATCATGCGAACTGTCTTGTAGCCTACTGGTCTAGGTGCATGACTACCAATGGTAGTGGGGGCAGGGTGTGTGGGAACAGGTTTGGTTGAAATTTTATTGGAGATCTATGTTCTTCACACCTGAAACATTTCCTCTGAAAGCATTTTCATCGCAGTTTAACCGATCTTGTTACAGCATGTTACAGTTTACTATTATTAACCATATTAATTTTAAGTGCTTAATGTAAAATCTTGTAAAAATATATTTTCATTGTTCAAATATACATTAAGTCTGACTATCATATAATAAGTTAAATACAAAACTAAAGAAAAAATAGGGTTAAATATAATTAAAATATTTTGCTAACAATGTTAACTGTTTATGAATAATAAAATGTATTAACTAAGGAGTAGGATGTCACAGTTGTTAGTATGTTTTTTGTTTTGTTTCTTTTTCATAAATACAACGGTAGTACCTGATGTCTCAGTGGCTTTCAAAATTAAATTATGCTATAAATAACCACATGTAATACTCTGATGCTTAAAATGTTTAGGGAGAAAGTGGAATACTGGTGTGTATTTTTTCTTTAAACTACCAATACCAGCCATATACAGTCTGTAACGTAGGGATTTCTATGTCTTTATTTAGTGGTTACATTAGTGACAAAGGCTAAACTTTTAGCTTCAGTAACGTGTACATATCTCCCCTTTTTATAAAACGACATGGTTGAAAACTGTTCCAGAGCCACTGTTGTTTCACCAGTGAAAAGTACATCATGAATTGCCTCTCCCTGTTCAATCCACTGGAAAAAAGAAAAGGAGCATAAAGCTTCTGATGGTCATAAACGATATTCATTTAGGAGCAGCATCAGAGGTATGTTTTTAACTGCACTGCATTGGAGAGAATACCATAGTGTGTTTTTTTTTTACTCCCTGGCGGAAACTGGCTTCCAGAAGAATCAGTATGGCTCAGAGATTAAATAAAACTTCACTCGCACCAAACAAATGTATATTTCTAAATATCACAACATTATCGAATTTAAGTCATTTTAATAACAATGAATAGTCACCTATGCGTTACAATATAAACATTTATATTGATTTAAATCGCGTTTAAATCACCTTTATTTAGAACCCATAAATAAAGCTGATACTGTTTAGACTTTCAATTATTTAAAACTGTATTAAAGCAGCACGATACACAATGCAACGTAAATCGCTACTTTGTCTTCTGTGTAATAATGTTCACCTCTCTGTCCAACAAATTTACAATAGTAATAATAATGAACTTTATTGTATATGGCGCCTTTAAAGGTGGCTCCTCAAAGCGCTTTACAGGTTAAAAACAATACTGTTAGGCTGGGAAAACGATTTTTTTTTTAAGAAATACAAAATGAGATATAATGATATGTTCCGACTTAGACATTAACGAAGAGCATAACGCATGTACTGTAAACACTGCAAGTACAACCCCCCTCTCTGCAGGAGTGCTGGCTGTGACGAATTGAACTGGTTTCACGGGTATTTTCAAAGTAGGAGGCGAGATTTCCAGCGAAAGACACCTCCCCCCCCACTAAAACCCAGTAAGTACAGTACTTACTAGTTAAAGGCTAGGCTCCAGACTACGGCGAAAGGAACCCTTCTTTCATTAGAAGACAATGAACATATTTTAGCCCTGAATGAATTAATAGCAAACATGGTTTACATAAAAGACATTTTTCCAAGATAGTTTAGCCTTTGTCACTAATGAAACCACTAAATAAAGACATAAATATAAAAATCTTAAGATTTTTAAAAGACATGATTTTGCTAAAATTTATTTGAAAATAAAAACAATTACAACTGCCAGGGGAGAGAGAGAACAGGGGAGGTATGTTGGTTTTGCATAAGGGGTGGGGCTATGGAAATTAGGTCTCTTTGGGAATGTGTAGTTACATATTCTGGCTGTTTGTGAATTATCGTTGTTGAGTATGGAGTGTTGAGGTATTGATTTTGTGTAATGCTTTATGTTGAAAATTGAGGTGGATTTTGTTTATGATAAACAGGATAAACTGGGATGGGAGGAAGGTTTGGTTTTGCATAAGGGGCAGGATTATGATAATTGGAGGACTTTGCGAGAGTAAAATGGTTTGATTATTTGATTTTGTATTGTGGTTGTTATCTATGTTTTTGGTTGGTATTATGTTTATATGGTTGTTTTTGTTGGTTGGTTGTTATTATGGTTATTAATAATACGATCTATAGTTGAAATCTGAGCCTAAATAAAAAGAAAAAGCAAGTGATTAGGTTTATGAGCAATCTAATTACTTATTCGTTTAAAACGCTATATAAAATAAAGTTTATTATTAATTTGCTGGACAGAGCGGTGAACATTATTATGCATAAGACAAAGATAACGATCCTGATCAGTTTAGAAATCTGTGTACGCTGTAAGGTTTTTACTTCTTAAACTTTTAAAATACACGTTTTGAATAGAAAGAAATCCTCTTCCTGGTACAGTATGTATAGCAAACCAGCACGTCTTTTTTCTCCAATCAGAGGGGTGTCAGATGGTGTCAGCCAATCACCATTCTGCGTTGGGTAGCAACGGGTGACTGTTCTCAGGCGGAAGATGTAAACAGCTTAATGTTCGTGTTTTAAATATTTTTTTAAAATTCAATTAAACGGGCACAGTTAAGACATTAAATATACATATACATACTGTATACAGTACAGTTTGCATACGGTAATATGGTTATGTTACGCGATTAAAAAATAAATAAATAAAAATGAAAAGTCCAGCACCAGCTGGATTTGAACACACAACCTGCCAGTTGGCAGTCACGCACCTAGACCAGTAGGCTACAAGACAGCTCGCATGAACAGGCAGGCAAAACAGCCCTACACAGCCCTGCCGCAGTACACGGATATAATCATACCGTTATTAAATTCTTGAGATACGCGATTCCATATTATATTCCCTTTTAATCAAATTCTAAAAGTATGCTTGTTATCACGTTAGTTAAAGACTTCGAAGCTTACAATGTTTAGGGAGAAATGGAATACTGGTGTGTATTTTTTTCTTTAAAGTACCGAGACCAGCTATATACTGTATGTTTACGTTCCAAAATTAATATCGTTTATGGCCTTCACACGCATTACAGTATGCTCCTATTCTTTTTATGCTCAGCTACTAAGATTTCCCTTCAGTGGTAAAATTCAATATCTACAACAGGCACAGTAAAGACGTTTACAGTAAGTCTTTCTATAACAGACCAACGGACCACGAGTGCCCCTGTCGGTCAACCAATCACGCACCGCGGTACCCCGTGTCATCTTACCTGCGGTACGTGTTTGTACCGCACACTTTGAATGGCTGCATCTGTATTTTGTCAGTAACCTGCTAATCTGCTTAACACCTGTAGAAAACATTATTTAATTTCTGTGCGAAATATGCGTTGTGTTTACAAAATTAAAGTGTTTCAAATGAGTGTTTAGAAAAAAAGGACATTTGATTGCTGATTTCCTTATATTTATTTTAAAAATTGCTTTTATTTATTCACAATCTGACAATGCAAGACAGATCACAAAAGCATCTGTGAAATCACATTCTGAATGTCCCCCACTGCGCTCAATAATCTTAGGAAGAACACTGTTTTTTGCCTAATCTGTCTGCTGCTAAAAAATCACGCCCTGCTTTTTAATAGCAGCAGACAGATCAGCTAATCAAGGAAGAAAACAATAATCTGCTGTTTGCTGCTGAGGCTGGGAGAGAAAATCTTCTCTATAACTCTTCAGTTTACAGTTTTTTGCAATTGCGCCAGAGCCTCACATTGTCCAGAAATACTCTTCTTGTGTCTAATTTTTTGTTTTGTTTGTTTTGGTAGGATTTGAGCTACAGTATATGAATACAACTATATCGTTATTCATTTTTTTAGATACGCGATTCCATATTATATTCCTTGGTAATCAAATTCTAAAAAGTATGCGTTTTTTTACTGCAATAACAAGCTTAAGTATTCGCAGAAAAGGTTAAAACATTATTACTTTTTCCGAAGTATATACAGTAAACTTACAGATGAAGACATTCAAAATGCACGGTACAAACCCGTACCGCACACAACTACCCACAAGCCACCGCGGCGTACTGCAGTATGTGATTGGCTGGCCAAAATGACCGACAGGGGCATGTGTGGTACATTGGTCGGTATTGAAAAGATTTAATCATTTAATCTCTTTAATGTGTATGTTTTAATCTGCTAAGTATTGAATATTTATATGGAATTTTACAACGAAAGGAAAATTTTAGTAGCTGAGCACAAAAAGAAGAGGAGCATAACGCATCTGATGATCATAAACAATATTAATTTAGGAATATAAACATATTATGTAAACTGTATATGGCTGGTATTGGTAGTTTAAAGAAAACATACACACCAGTATTCCACTTTCTCCCTAAACATTTTAAGCATCAAAGTCTTACATGTGGTTATTTCGGAAACATTTTTACGCACTCCTTCTGACCATATTATGTTTATATACTTTGTGAAAACTTAGTGTTTTAACCTTTTCTGCAAATATGCTCGCTATCGGAGTAAACAAAAGCATACTTCCAGAATTTGATTAATAGGGAATATAATATGGAATTGCGCATCATTAAATAAATTAATGAAGATATTATAATTATAGAAAGATAGATAATTATATTAATGTACTGTAGCACAAACTGTATGTGTATGGCTGTTTCAGTGTTTGTGGCATGATGGCTTAAGTGACTGACTTATATACCTTGGGTTGAGTGTTCAAACCCACCTATTACCATGAGTTTTCTTTTAACAAATAAACATTTCTTTGAAAAACTAAAATAGCAAATATTATGGACACTATATTGACATTTTTTATATTTCTAAATATCACAACATGTTCGAAGCTAAGTGATTTATTAATAATAACGAATAATTTCAAACTGCGACTGATATTATTACTGACAATAAATATTATCAATACTATTTTGTCATTACAAACATGTATGTCATACGGCTTCCGTGTTACTGAAGCTAAACGTTTAGCTTATGTCACTAATGTAACAACTAAATAAAGACATACTGTAGAAATCGCTACATTATAAACTGTATATGGCTGCTATTGGTATTTAAAGAAAAAATACAAAGTAAATACATATAAGAAAGACAAGCAGTTAGAAGTGCTACCAAAATTAGAACATGAAGTAGATACAGACAATACGTCCTCTGAAAAGAAAGGTTTTGAGGTTAGATTTAAATGCACTCAGGGTAGGTGGCTGGTATTGGTATTTTAAAGAAAAAATACACACTAGTATTCCAGTTTCTCCCTAAACATTTAAAGCATCAAAGTCTTACATGTGGTTATTTCAGAAACGTTTTTATGTGCTCCTTCTGACCATATCAAGCTTAATATTTGAATATTAAATATGTGAAAAAAAGTGAATCCTGTCGTTTTATGGTCTGTAGCTCAAATCCTGCTTAACTAAAAATTAAACACAAGAAGAGTATTATTGGACAATGTTGTGAGGCTTAAGAAATCAATAACGATATTAATTCAAAGATCTAAATATATTTAATGTATACGCCTGACATTAGAGTCTGTGTCTGCTTGCCTGCACGGTGATGTCACTGTCTTTCCCTCTGAATAGCTACAGTCGCAGGGACCTGTGCCATGTGGATCCCGTAAGATCTCCCTTCAGATTTAAAAGGTTGTTAATAATATCTTCAGTGTCGCATTAACATTGGAATGTTCGTCCAAGTGTAAAAAGAGGCGATACGCAACGTGTCTTCTTCATACATTTTCAATTTACAGACCGTGCAAGATCATTTATTATGAAAAATGTCTTCCGTATCGCATTAAAATTGGAACGCTTTTCACAGGTGTAAATCCACCTATTTTCTAATCGCTTCATCCATGACAGGTAACAGTTTCACCCCTCCCTCTTCCCCCTGCCTGTCTGACTTTCTTTTTAACCCTTCTGCACGAATCGCAGTGGGTGAGAAAGAAAAAAAGTGAAACAGAGCGTAAAGAAAGATTTCTCTAGTTCCTAGTTTCTCTATGTTCCCTTTAAAATAAACTATTATTCCACAATGCCCTGTACTTCATGGCCGGTAGGAAAACTAAAGGGAAATTTTAGTAGCTGAGCATAAAAAGAAGAGGAGCATAAAGTGTTTGATTGTCATAAACGATATTAATTTAGGAACTGTATCAGAGATATTTTTTTAACTGCACTGCATCGGAGAGAATGAGTATAGCTCGTGGGAAATATATTTTTCCTGGATCAAAGTTTAACTCGTTCAGAGCGCCCTATATTACAAACTCCAAGCGTTTAATTTTGAGCTGAAGACCCTCACACCTGAAGAAGGATTCACAGCCGAAATGTTGCATTTTCTCTCTTCTCTTTTCATCTTGGACTAAACCTATTATTTGTTCCTTTTATTTTTATTTTAGATTAGATTAGCAGATTAGCAGGTTACTGACAAAATAGAGCACAGTCCACCACTGTCCATTGATGTAACTTTAATATAAACAAGATCTAATACCTGGTGCACTCCAGGTGTAAATTCAAAAAGCCTGAATTACGTACTATGCTTATGTCTGCGAAACACCTGATCATCTACAGTACTGTGACGCTTTCGGTGCCTTGTGTATATTCTAATCGCAGTGGGGGCAGGATGTGTGGGGACAGGTTTAGGCTGAAATTTAATTGATGATCTGTATTCTTCACAACTGAAACACTGTTTTCTCTGAAAGCGTTTTCTTCCTTGTTTAGCTTGTCTTTTGCTGCCTGCGCATGCTTACACAGCTCCCTGTGTGAATTATCATACTTGACTGAGAAAGCTTTAGAGAACTTAACATTTTTATTATTAACAAATTGTAAAAATGACTTTTACATTGGCGTTATTAATTTTTCACTTAAGTGTATGGAGGAGTGTCAGCTGTCAATGAGAGCAACCCCCCCCTCTTAGGCTGGGCAAACGATATTTTTTAAATTAAGGCAAATGAAAATGAAGGATGTTAAAGTGCTAGAGGAGTAAAAAATACAAAAATACACATGAGCAAAAAGTTTTAGAAATGGAGCACTTGAAAGGATTTGTAAATATATTTTGTTCAAGCAAGCCAGTTTTTCCGCAACACGTAAAAGACATTTTTCCAAGAAAGTTTAGCCTTTGTCACTAATGAAACCACTAAATAAAGACATAAATATAGAAATCTTAAGATTTTTTTGATTCAATGTTGGTAGCAGGATGAACTGTCAGGTTGAGCTAAGTGTATATTTTGTCGCAGAGTTGCTGCAAGATGTTAACAGAGAAAAAAGGTATTTAAAAAAGAGTTATTTCAAAAAGAAAATTTTCAGAATAATTGCAAATCTAGCAGGATAGAGAAAGCACAGAAAATAGGCAGTTAGATTGATCAGATTAGTATGAAAAGCCATTTAGCAAAGAGGGAATGAGAAGAGTGACAAACTAGTATACTTTAGATCTTTTTTTCTGAACCAGGAAAATCTGATCATGTTTCTCTATAACAATAATAAAAAGCTTTATTTTATATAGTACCTTTAAAAGTGGCATCTCAAAACAATAAAGCAGGTGTAAAAACAGTTATAAGCAGATACAGACACTATGTCTTTTGAAAAGAGGTTTTGAGGTTAAATTTAAATGCACTCAGGGGAGGTGACTCTGATATCACTGGGGATACAAATTCAGAGCTCTAGGGTGCAGCTAGAGAAGGTCCACAGAGTGTAGATGTTCTCAAGGACAGCTAGAAGACCAGAGTCAGACGGATTGAGGATTTTGAAGTTGACTCAAAACTCAAAACCTGATAGGAAGCCAGTGCAAGGACTTGAAGACAGGCGTAATGCATCCCGATCAGGATTCTGGCTGTCCAATTCTGAACATATTGGAGATTTTATTACCCCAGTGACCTTGATGTGCATTTATTAATTCTAGAAAAAATACCTTTCTTGATTTGTCTAGTTCCCTTTAAAAGAAACTATTATTCCAAATGCAGAGTACTACATGGCTGGTATTTACATATGATATTTGTGATTTAAACAAATTAACGCAAGCAGTTTTTAGGGATTTAAGTGTTGGCTGAGTTATTGCAGGATGTAAGACTAGTGATGTAGGTAGGTAAAAGATAATTTTGGGAAAGTTGAGGAATACACTGATAACAAGAACACTTCCTAATGGGGTTAGGCATACTTTTGACAAAATTTCAGGAGATGTTATAGACTGCAGAGGAAGATGATGAAGTTAACAGACTGTATGTTTACATACTGTAGATCCTGAAATGAGGATTGTATTTTACATTTTGTGTAGTTGCTAGCATTGAATTGTGTGTTGGATGCACATGAAATGAAGGATTGGGCAAACATAGCTGATGCTGATCCACAGAGCCAGCATCTTAAGATGTTTATATTTAGAGGCAATTTGTTTAAATAACTAACTAGGTATGGATACTGATGTGCAAGAGAGGTGGAAAGGCTGTTTCCTTAAGCCAGCACTATAAAATAATTTATCCTCAGTGAGATGATGCCATCTCATAGTGGGTTTCTAACACTGTGTTTAGTTTCATCCACACAGAGTAATTACTTCCATCCATTTTCTAATCTCTTTATCCAGTACAGAGGATTTGGAGCCTATCCCAGTAAGCAACGGATACAAGGCAGAATACACCCTGGGCATAGCACCTGTCCATCACAGGGCAGACAGACACAAACACACACACACACCAGGGCCAGTTTTCCCATAAACCAATTAACCTACCAGTATGTTTTGGAGTGCGAGAGGAAATCATATCACACATATGGAGAAAAAAAACGGAACCCAAAAAGAACATGCAAACTCCACACACACAGGATGGTAGGAACTGAACCTAGGACCCCAGTGCTCCAAGATAGCAACGCTAACCACTTGGCCACCATTAGAAATGCATGGACCATTTAGTTATAATTCTAGTTCAGAGGTATGCATGCATAATTTAATTTTGAAAGCCACTGAGAAATCTGGTTCTATTGTATTTATGAAAAAAAAACATACTAACAACTTTGCCATCCTTTTCCTTAGTTAATACATTTTATTTTTATAAACAGTTTACATTGTTAGCAAAATATTTTGAATGATATTTTACCCTATTTTTCTTTAATTTTGTATTTAACGTATTTTCTGATAGTCAGATTTAATGCATATTTGAACAATAAAAATATGGTATTACAAGATGCGGGGAAAAGTGCAACAATTTATTACAGTGCTAAATTTAATATTAATCATTACTAATAGTTTATGCTAACACCTAACTTTCTAAATTAGATGTATTCAAAACAATGAACTAAATGTAACATAGCATTAAAAAAATACAATCGAGAATAGTTTTGTGGTGCATGTATAGATGAAACTTTTCTAAAATGTATAACAAAATAAAAGACAATTAAAATCTGTCATCTTTCCACGTGTAATGTCATTAGAAAGTACAACAAGTTCCTGCTTTGTCTAATGATGGTATCAAAAAGTAGTCTAAGTGGTGAGAAACCTGTGCTTAATGATAATTAAGGGACTTTGAAGTCAAAGAAAATTATTTACATTTACGTTGTTTAATTTTAAGCACTAAGTTATGAATGCAGATGCAGAACGGCCATTGTGCAATGAAGAGCTCAGCGCTTCCTCATTCTTTCTGACGGGGCGAAGTGGGTGGCACGCTATTTTCAGAGCCTCTGATTGGGAGAAAAAGACCTGCTGATCTGTTCTACATACCAGGAAGACAGAATATGATTTTTTCTATTTGAAACATGTGTTGTCTTTATGAAATTTGTGTATTTTAAACATTTAATTAAGAAGTAAAAACCTTACAGCATACACAGAGATTCTAAGCTGATCACGAGGAAGAAAAATCAGCCATTTTTTGCACATAAGAAGTGGTTATTAACTGTCAAAACCTGTTTTTATAGGTTTAAAAGTCATGCAATGTATAAGTTAAACAGGAACACTTTTTAATTATACATTTTAAACACTTTAATTTTGTAAACGCAACACACATTCCATACAGATACAGTACAATCACATTCTCCTGTCTTCTCGTGGTATAAAATGAATTCGCAGGTGATTGAGATAACAATGCATCGCCCACTGAGTGAAATGTTCTTTTTTACAAGTGTATAAAGAGGTGATACAGTATGTGTCTAATTTTTAGTTTAGCAGGATTTGTGCAATAAGCACATTGTTTAATGGGGAAAACATCACCCACATCTATTACCACTGTACAACACTACTTCAGGTGGCATAGCCACGTTAGCCTGCGTTGTCTGCAAAAGAACAAGTAATAGGTTTATTCTATGCTGAAGGGAGAAAACGTAACATTTTGGCTGTGAAGCCTTCTTCAGGTGTGAGCTCAAAATGAAACGCTTGGAGTTTGTAATGTATGGTGCTCTAAACGAGTTAAACTTTGATGAGGGCTTGCCAGCGTGGTGACGTCACTGCCTTTCATATGAATAGGAGGGAGCTGGTCCGTCAGGGATGAAAGCGAATCTCACTGTAGCTCAACTGGCTGCTTCCCTGTTGAGTGATGCTGGATGCCAGGGTTCAATTCCCCAGCTGGTAGAGCGTGAGCCTGAAAGCACTGCATTATTAATATTATCTTCTCTGTCGCATTAACTAACTCTTCAGTTTATTCCGCCAGGCAGTACATGAATATAATTATATTATATTAAATTCTTTAGATACGTGATTCCATAATATATTCCCCGTTAATCAAATTCTAAAATTATGCTTTTGTTTACGCCGATAACGAGCGAACTCACAAAAAAGGTTGAAACACTATCACTTTTCACAAAGTATATAAACTTAATATGGTCAGAAGGAGGACGTAAAATATTTCCAAAATAACTACATTAAAGACTTACATGCTTAAAATATTTAGGGAGAAAGTGGAATATTGGTGTGTATTTTTCTTTAAAATACCAATACCAGCCATATACAGTTTACATAATACTGTATGTTTATGTTCCTAAATTAATATAGTTTATCGAGCATCTGAAAGGCATGGTGAGTCTGAGATATTCAAAACTTACTTTGTATGTGATCGGATCAAATGGTTTATTTTCTTTAAATGGGAAAGTTGTTTTTCTCAAAATATCTACAAACATCAAAATCTCCAGTTCACTTACTCCAGTATTGGTTATTTACATTTGGGATTAATAAACCATTTGAAGAAAAACAACAACACTGTAACTAACTTAAATAACTATAACAAAATGACATAATAATAAAATATAATAATAAATGTGAAGCAATTTTTATTATGGTTAAAAGTCATTGTCTCCCTTCCTGACAACTTCTTCTCATCTTTCTTCTTCCTCCTGGAACCCAAATTTTGAAGCAGCAGTTATCTTAATCATCCTCACCCATGGACACTGCGATGATAATGATATGATGTTGTATATTACTGCTGAGCTGGGTGTTGTAGTGAAGACTTGGAAAGAAAGATGTGGATGAGCTGTGCAGATGTTCAGCTGTGCTCCTGTCTTGTTGTCTGCAGGATGTGGAGCTGTGAACTAACAGAGACATGCTGTGAAGATCTGGCCTCTGCTCTTCAGTCTCAACACTCCAGTCTTAGAAAGCTGGATCTGAGTGACAATAAGCTGGGGGATTCAGGAGTGAAAGTGCTGTCTGCAGCTCTGAGGAATCCCAACTGTAAATTAACAACACTGAGGTAAGTGAACACTGGTGATTTCTTTGTTTTTTATTGTTTTATGTAGATATTCTGAAACACACAACATTCACTTTTTCACATGCATCAAAAAGTAACATCTAGTAAGTACAAAACAAGAAAGAAAGAGGGCATCTAGAAAAAAAAAACTGCTACGCAACTTTATACAGGTTCTTGTCGCTGGCTTCTTTGTTAATATCTCATTACTGAGAGACTCGACATGCAGACTTTCCCACTTTGCCCATCTTTTTACACATATGTTTATGCTGTTGTTGATTTAGAATTCTGTGGGTAACTTTGTTTATGAGATTTCATTCATAGAGTCCTTCTTCATTTGGACACAAGGTTTGTTCAGCTTTAACCAGTTTCTAGTGATTTATTTCATGGCTGCCGTCTTGACAGTTCTAAACAAGTATCTTTCTGCCTCTGAAGGCAGCTCATCTGGTGTTTGTCCCAGAAGAAAAAGGACTCCTAATAAGGATTGTTGTATATTTCTTCAAGATTTTGAAGACTTGGCCAACCCAAATTTCTCATTTGTATCTTACTCCTCACTCTTGTATTCCCTCTGTATTTTCTAATATTCTATATACATCTGAAAGTATGTAGCTGTGGAAGTGAGTTAGGTATGCAAACTTTATCAATATGTTAATCTCTTATTTTAGTTTCATTTAATTCTTCTCAGCTTTGAATTTCCCCAGTGTTTTCTCCTCTCTCTCTCTGTGCTTTAACCTTGCCTGTCTGACCACGGCTTGCACTGATCCCTGTGCTCTGAACCCTGCATGTTAAACGACTCTGCCTGGTGCTTTAATCAGTTCCTCCCAGCTCAACCCTTCCATTTCGACCGTGTCTCTAGTTTTACTTTCTCCTGCCTCCCCTGCTTGCTTCCAGCAGAGCCCGCACCTGGATTCAGTCTCCAGGTTACTGCTTCCATCAGCTCAGTGGAGGAGATAACATACTGGGGCCCTAGGTTCCAGACCTGGGGTGCTATCTGTATGGAGTTTGTATGTTCTCCCCATGTTTGTGTGGTGTTTCAGTTTTCTCCCACAGTCCACAAACATGCTGGCAGGTTAATAGACTTCTGGGAAAGCTGGCACTGGTATGAGAGTGTGCTCTCTGATAGACTGGCACCCTGTCCAGGGTTCAATCCTGCCTTGTGTCCAGTGCTTCCTGGGACAGGCGCTGGGTAACTGTGACCCTGAATTGGATAATTGTTTATTAAAAGTGATGTTGATGGTGTTCAAATGCTGCACTACCACTTTGTCGATTAGCTGACAGTATAAACATATCCCTGTAATGACAGATTAAGTCAAATTTCAGGGCAAACTTCAGTCTAGAGTTATTTGGAAGCGAAGAAAACCTCAGGTAAAACCTACAGCACTCAAACTCTCCCAAATCTACAGTCTTACCTCTGTGCAGCTCAGCTTTAAGCTTCAACAACCTGAGTGACCGCTCCCCAGCAAAATAGTGAAGAGGTATTCATCTCACTTAAAACATTATGTTTTTCACCTAGTATAACTCAAAGCATTATGAAAATAATTAAATTTTGCAATTTAAATACATGAATCACTTAGAAAAACTCAAGAAAGGTATAGTTGAGGGTTGAGGGTTGAGAGAAATAGCATGGCACCCTGACTTTAAACCACACAAAATAGACAGACGTTTTAGAAATGGTCATTGAGGGGCATAAGACAGAAACAAGGAGGAAGACAGAAATCCTGGAAGTACATTCATTCTTGTTGTCCCAATCCTTCCCAAGAGCAAGGGAGAAATTAATTTCCAGTTTTTTAAGTTTTGCTTCATGTCAGAATAATGTCAGATTCTGTCTGCACTGCTTCTCGGAGGTTACTACTTATGTAGGATCTAAATGATGGAAACAATGATTTGGACGAGCTGTGCAGATGTTCAGCTGTGAACCTGTCTTTTTGTCTGCAAGATGAGTGAGTGTGGACTTACAGAGAGATGTTGTGAAGATCTGGCCTCTGTTGTTCAGTTTAACACTCCAGTCTGAGAAAACTCTATCTGAGTGACAATAACCTGGGGAATTCAGGAGTGAAACTGTTGTCTGCCATTCTAAGGAATCGCAACTGTAAATTAACAGAACTGTGGTAAGTGAACACTGGTGATTTTTGTGTTTTTTTATGTGCTAATGCTGAGACAAAACATTTGCTTTTTCACATGCATCAAAAAATGTTACACCTAGGAAGTACAAAACGAGAAAGAAGGAGGGCATATAGAAAGATAAAAAACTGCTACGTGATTTTATACAAGTTGTTGTGTGTGGTTTCTTTGTTAACATCTCATTACATATTAACATGACATATTAGACATCTCAACATGCAATCTTTCCCACTTTGCCCATCTTTTTTACACATACTGTATATAAGGATGCAGCCACGGAGAACACTGTGGTAAAACAAGGAATCGCCTTGTAAAACTGCCAGGTGGAGCTAATAAAGCTTAACGTCTTACAGTATGTACAGCATTTGAGCTGTCACCAGAAAACACACGGTTTCGAATCCCGATCACTGCTGAAGGACAGTCCTTTTCCAATTAAGAATTTAAGTTGTATACTCTTTAGATTTTTAATAATTTTAAACTGTGTATTACAGCATGTTAATCATTAAACATTAAAAGTTGGTATATTTTATAAAAGCAAGATTACTCAGTTGGACAAAAGTACACAACCTTCCACCTGCATCATAAATATTTTAATTATGCAGAAATATTTTATGCATCAACGTCTTTACAGAAGATATTACTAATAGTATTACTAATGAATGACCTTGGATAAGGTGTAAACTCAATGTATTACCGTGGTCCACTTTCTTTGTAACCATCTTTGTAAACGAAAATACTTTATTTTTTAATTGACAAAAAGTAACACCAAAGCACTTCTGATCACGTATTCATTCCAATCATACAAATTAAGTTTTGAAAATCTCTGATTCACCATGCCTTTCACATGCACATAAACGATATTAATTTAGGAACATAAACATATTATGTAAACTGTATATGGCTGGTATTGGTAGTTTTAGTAAAAAATACACACCAGTATTCATAAACATTTTAAGTATCAAAGTCTTACATGTGATTATTTTGGAAACGTTTTTATGTGCCTGTTCTGACTATATTAAGGTTATATACATTGTAGAAAATTATAGTGTTTGAACATTTTCTGTGAATATGCACGTTATCACAGGAAAAACATGCATACTTTTTAGAATTTGATTAATAGGGAAAATAATATGGAATTGCTTATCTAAAGAGATTAATAACGATATAATTATATTCATATACTATAGCTCAAATTATCACAGTAGTACACTTTCTTTGGAAATGTCTGTATCAGTTTCACTCCTTCCCATGTAATTACTTCTGTGGCCTAATGGTTTAGGCATGTGCTTTATTTACCCCCATTACCCCCATTTTGATTAAAATCACAAACGCTTGTTTAATCAAATGCCTTTATTGATTTACAATCTGACAATGCATTGTAAATCGTTATCTTTTTCTTTTAAGTTCCTTAGGTAACTTTAAGCATAGCTTTCTCATCATTTAAATTTATTTTTCATACCATCGTTAAACACAGCAGGAGCGTAAAGTATTTCCTAATGGGATCACACGTGGGAAAATTAGATTGGAATCATTTTTATTTTTTTTATAAATTTGAGAAAAGTGTCATCTATACAAAAAAGTTGTATATATTTAATACCACTTGATAGTTATATTAATAGAGATAAGAATTTAAGTTGTATACTGTTTAGACTTTTAATCATTGTAAACTGTATTACAGCATGTTAAGCATTAAACGTGAAAAAGTTGGTATATTTTATAAAAGCAAGATTGCTCAGTTTTACAAACGTACACAACCTTCCACCTTCATCATAAATATTTTAATTATGCAGAAATACTGAGATGGTTAATTTTAGTAAATATGTTGACAAATATCTGAATTTTTACAAGAAAAAGTTGTATCCAGCTGTGAATCAGCTACGTGACCTTGCCCCTGTGAAATTGAGGGAAAGAGGTTTAGTGGGCAGTGTAGTGACCATAATGTGTTTAAATACACTGTGTAGTATAACAGTATAAAGCTTGTTTTTTTTATGTTTGTAAACGCTATTCTTGCAAGTACATTCTGTACAGTGCGCTTCTCTGTGTTAGCTGGTGGGCAAACGTTTGAGGTGAAAATTCATCCACAAGGAGTGTACCTTTAAAGCAGAGAAGACCGCACCCAACGTTTTCGGCTCTGTATGTCGCTCAAGACATTTCTCTTTGACACTTTCTTTAGTCATAGAGGTGGGAAGATGCCTCCCCCTTCCCTCTGCCTGCCTCACCTGTTCCCATTTTAACCATTTTAGTGGTTTCATTAGTGACAAAGGCTAAACTTTCTTGGAAATAATGTCTTTTATGTTTTGCAAAAAACTGACTTGCTTTAACAAAATATATTTATAAATCATTTTCCCTGGCAATCTACCTAAATGCCCATCGCCTCTTTTTACACTTGTTAAAAATAACATTTCAATGTTAATGCGACACGGAAGACGTTATTAATAATGTAGCACTTTCGGGCTCACCTGAGTATGCAGCTGAAATGTCACTGTTTAAACGAATAAGAAATTAGATTGCTCATAAATCTAATAACTTATTCTGCAGACATAAGCATAGTACATAATTCAGGTTTTTTTAACTTACACCTGGAGTGCACCAGATATTAGATCTTGTTTACATTAAAGTTATATCACTGGGCAGTGGTGGACTGTGCGCTATTTTGTCAGCAACCTGCTAATCTGCTTAACACCTGTAGAAAACATGATTTAATTTCTGTACGGAATGCGCGGAAAGTGTTTCAAAAGTTTAATTAAGAAGTAAAAAGAACTTACAGCTTACACAAAGACTCAAACTACAGTATGAAAATACGAGTGTTTCAGAAAAAAAGGACATTTGATTGCTGATTTCCTTATATTTATTTTAAAAATGCTTTTATTTATTCACAATCTGACAATGCAAGACAGAACAAAAGCATCTGTGAAATCACATTCAGAATGTCCCTCACTGCACTGAACAATCTTAGGAAGAACACAAAACAGCCTGTTTTTTGCCTAATCTGTCTGCTGCTAAAAAATCACGCCCGTCTTTTTAATAGCAGCAGATAGATCAGCTAATAAAGGAAGAAAACAATTATCTGCTGTTTGCTTCTGAGGCTGGGAGAGAAAATCTTCTCTATAACTCTTCAGTTTACAGAGCAATTTCCCCAGAGCCTCACATTGTCCAAAAATACTCTTCTTGTGTAAAATTTTTGGTTTGGCAGTGTCACGCCCTCTGCAGCCAGGGGGCGCTCCTTCTTTGTCCTGTCCCTAGTTTCCGGTCTGCTGTCCTTCCTGTCCCTCTCTTTCCCTTGGGCTATATATTTCCGGGTCTTGCACTCTGTCCTCGCTCAGCATTGAGGTTCGGATGTCCTGAGACCCGCCTAGCACCAGGGCGCCCCACGTCCACTCCCTGAGGGCATAGGTTTCTATACGGCATTCCTGAACTCTTTGCACTAATGAGCCCGGGCCTTTTTCCCGTCTCGCCGCCACGCATATGGGTCTTTTTCCGCTCTCCTGCTCCCCACGGTTAGTCCCTTTGGACGTCCGTGACAGGCAGGATTTGAGTTACAGTATATGAATACAACTATATCGCTATTATTTTTTTTAGATACGTGATTCCATATTATATTCCTTAGTAATCAAATTCTAAAAAGTACACGTTTTTTTACTGCGATAACAAGCTGAAGTATTCGCAGAAAAGGTTAAAACATTATTACTTTTTCCGAAGTATATACAGTAAACTTACAGATGAAGCCATTCAAAATGCATGATACAAACCCGTACCGCACGCACGCGGCGTACTACGGTATGTGGTTGGCTAGCCAAAATGACTGACAGGGGCACGTGTGGTGCATTGGTCGGTATTGAAAAGATTTAATCATTTAATCATTTAATCTCTGTACTGTATATGTTTTAATCTGTTTAGTATTAAATATTTATATGGAATTTTACAACTAAAGGGAAATTTTAGTAGCTGAGCACAAAAAGAAAAGGAGCATAATGCATCTAATGATCATAAACAATATTAATTTAGGAACATAAACATATTATGTAAACTGTATATGGCTGGTATTCCACTTTCTCCCTAAACATTTTAAGCATCAGAGTCTTACATGTGGTTATTTCAGAAACGTTTTTACGAGCTCCTTCTGACCATATTAAGTTTATATACTTTGTGAAAACTGATAGTGTTTTAACCTTTTCTGCAAATACGCTCGTTATTGGAGTAAACAAAAGCATACTTTTAGAATAGGGATTAATAGGGAATATAATATGGAATTGCGCATCTACATAAATTAATGAAGATATAATTATATTCATGTACTGTAGCGCAAACTGTAGTATAAGACTATCGATATGTGTACTGCTGTTCCAGTGCTTTATTCTCATGTGATTGCGTTTGTGGCATGATGACTTATATGCCTGGGGTTGAGTGTTCAAACCCACCTATCACCATGAGTTTTCTTTTAACAAATAAACATTTCTTTGAAAAAGTAAAATAGCAAATATTACGGACTCTATATTGACGTTTTTTATATTTCTAAATATCACAACATGTTCGAAGCCAAGTCATTTATTAATAACAACGAATAATTTCAAACTGCTACTGATATCTTTACTGACAATAAATATTATCGATACTATTTTGTCATTACAAACGTATGCCATACGGCTTCCTTGTTACAGAAGCTAAAAGTTTAGCCTTTGTCACTAATGTAACCACTAAATAAAGACATAGAAATCGCTACGTTACAAACTGTATATGGCTGGTATTGGTATTTAAAGAAAAAATACAAAGTAAATACAAATATAAGAAAGACAAGCAGTTAGAAGTGATACCAAAATTAGAAAATGAAGCAGATACAGACAATACGACTTCTGAAATGAAAGGTTTTGAGGTAAGATTTAAATGCACTCAGTGCAGGTGGCTGATATTGGTATTTTTAGGTAAAAATACAAACTAGTATTCCACTTTCTCCCTTAACATTTTAAGGATCAAAGACTTACATGTGGTTATTTCAGAAACATTTTTATGTGCTCCTTCTGTCCATATCAAGCTTAATATTTGAATATTAAATATATTAAAAAAGTGAATCCTGCTTTTTTATGGTCTGTAGCTCAAATCCTGCTTAACTAAAAATTAAACACAAGAGGAGTATTATTGGACAATGTTGTGAGGCTAAAGAAATCAATAATGATATTAATTCAAAGATCTAAATATATTTAATGCATACGCCTGACATTAGATGCTATGTCTGCTTGCCTGCACGGTGATGTCACCGTCTTTCCCTCTGATAGCTACAGTAGCAGGAACCTGTACTGTGTGGATCCCTTTAGATCTCCCTTCAGATTTCAAAGGTTATTAATAATATCTTCAGTGTCGCATTAACATTGGATTGTTCGTCCAAGTGTAAAAAGAGGCGATACGCAACTTGTCTTCTTCATACATTTTCAATTTACAGACCGTGCAAGATCATTTATTATGAAAAATGTCTTCCGTATCGCATTAAAATTGGAACGCTTTTCAAAGGTGTAAATCCACCTATTTTCTAATCGCTTCATCCATGACAGGTAACAGTTTCACCCCTCCCTCTTCCCCCTGCCTGTCTGACTTTCTTTTTAACCCTTCTGCACGAATCGCAGTGGGTGAGAAAGAAAAAAAGTGAAACAGAGCGTAAACAAAGATTTCTCTAGTTCCTAGTTTCTCTATGTTCCCTTTAAAATAAACTATTATTCCACAATGCCGTGTACTACATGGCCGGTAGGGAAACTAAAGGGAAATTTTAGTAGCTGAGCATAAAAAGAAGAGGAGCATAAAGTGTTTGATGGTCATAAATGATATTAATTTAGGAACTGTATCAGAGATATTTTTTTAACTGCACTGCATCGGAGAGAATGAGTATAGCTTGTGGGAAATATATTTTTCCTGCATTAAAGTTTAACTCGTTCAGAGCGCCCTATATTACAAACTCCAAGCGTTTAATTTTGAGCTGAAGACCCTCATACCTAAAGAAGGCTTCACAGCCGAAACGTTGCATTTTCTCTCTTCTCTTTTCAGCTTGGAATAAACCTATTACTTGTTCCTTTTATTTTTATTTTACTTTAATTTTGTAAACTTAACACACATTCCGTACAGAAATAAAATAATGTTTTCTACAGCTGTTAAGCAGATTAGCAGGTTACTGACAAAATAGCGCACAGTCCATCACTGTCCAGTGATATAACTTTAATATAAACAAGATCTAATACCTGGTGCACTCCAGGTGTAAGTTCAAAAAGCTTGAATTACGTAATTTTACGTAAAATTACGACTATGCTTATGTCTGCGAAACACCTGATCATCTACAGTACTGTGAAGCTTTCAGTGCCTTGTGTATATTCTAATCGCAGTGGGGGCAGGATGTGTGGGGACAGGTTTAGGCTGAAATTGAATTGGTGATCTGTATTCTTCACAACTGAAACACTGTTTTCTCTGAAAGCGTTTTCTTCCTTGTTTAGCTGATCTTTTGCTGCCTGCGCATGCTTACACAGCTCCCTGTGTGAATTATCATACTTGACTGAGAAAGCTTTAGAGAACTTAACATTTTTATTATTAACAAATTGTAAAAATGACTTTTACATTGGCGTTATTAATTTTTCACTTAAGTGTATGGAGGAGTGTCAGCTGTCAATGAGAGCAAACCCCCCCTCTTAGGCTGGGCAAACAATATTTTTTAAATTAAGGCAAATGAAAATGAAGGATGTTAAAGTGCTAGAGGTGTAAAAAATTAAAAATACACATGAGCAAAAAGTTTTAGAAATGGACCACGTGAAAGGATTTGTAAATATATTTTGTTAAAGGAAGTCAGTTTTTCCGCAACACGTAAAAAACATTTTTCCAAGAAAGGTTAGCCTTTGTCACTAATGAAACCACTAAATAAAGACATAAATATAGAAATCTTAAGCTTTTTTTGATTCAATGTTGGTAGCAGGATGAACTGTCAGGTTGAGCTAAGTGTATATTTTGTCGCAGAGTTGCTGCAAGATGTTAACAGTGAAAAAAGGTATTTAGAAATGAGTTATTTCAAGAAGAAAATTTTCAGAATAATTGCAAATCTAGCAGGATAGAGAAAGCACAGAAAATAGGCAGTTAGATTGATCAGATTAGGATGAAAAGCCGTTTAGCAAAGAGGGTGTGAGAAGAGTGACAAACTAGTATATTTTTTTCTGAACCAGGGAAAATCTGATCATGTTTCTCTATAACAATAATAAAAAGCTTTATTTTATATAGTTCCTTTAAAAGTGGCATCTCAAAGCAATACAGTAGATGTAAAAACAGTTATAAGGACCACAGATTACAAAGTAAATACATACTGTATAAGAAAGACAAGCAGTTAGAAGTGCTACTAAAATTGGAACATGAAGCAGATACAGACACTATGTCTTCTGAAAAGAGAGGTTTTGAGGTTAAATTTAAATGCACTCAGGGGAGGTGACTCTGATATCACTGGGGATACAAATTCAGAGCTCTAGGGTGCAGCTAGAGAAGGTCCTGTTATCCACAGAGTGTAGATGTTCTCGAGGACAGCTAGAAGACCAGAGTCAGATGGATTGTGGATTTAGAAGTTGACTCGAAACTCGAAACCTGATAGGAAGCTAGTGCAAGGACTTGAAGACAGGCATAATGCATCCTGATCAGGATTCTGGCTGTCCAGTTCTGAACATATTGGAGATTGTTCAGTGTGGATTTTATTACCCCAGTGAACTGGATGTGCATTTATTAATTCTAGAAAAAATGCCTTTCTTGATTTGTCTAGTTCCCTTTAAAAGAAACTATTATTCCAAATGCAGAGTACTACATGGCTGGTATTTACATATGATATTTGTGATTTAAACAAATTAACACAAGCAGTTTTTAGGGATTTAAGTGTTGGCTGAGTTATTGCAGGATGTTAGACTAGTGATGTAAGTAGGAAAAAGATAATTTTGGGAAAGTTGAGGAATACACTGATAACAAGAACACTTCCTAATGGAGTTAGGCATATTTTTGACAAGATGACAGGAGATGTTAAAGACTGCAGAGGAAGATGGTGAAGTTAACAGACTGTATGTTTCCATACTGTAGATCCTGAAATGAGGATTGTATTTTACATTTTGTGTAGTTGTTAGCATTGAATTGTGTGTTGGATGCACATGAAATGAAGGATTGGGCAAACATAGCTGATGCTGATCCACAGAGCCAGCATCTTAAGATGTTTATACAGATGCAGCCATTCAAAATGCACGGGCGATACCGCATTATTTTGCGGTACGCTGTACGCAGTCTACCGCAAGCTACCGGTAAATACCGCGAGTTATCGTAAATTCTCCTATAATACGACAAGCAAAATAATAGTATCCGGAATTTCCGCAAGGTGGAGCTAATAAAGCTCAACCTCTCATGTTTGAGCTGTGGCCATCAAAGTCTTTAACGAAGATATTACTAATAGTATTAATAATGAATGACCTTGGACAAGCTGTAAGTGTAAACTCAAAGTATTGCCCTGGTCAACATTCTTTTTTTCATTGACCGTCTTTGTAAAAGTAACACCACAGCATTTCGCAATCACGCATTTGTTTCCAATCATGCAAAGTACAGTGATTCACCATGCCTTTCACATGCTCATAAAAGAGATTGATTTAGGAACATAAACATATTACCGTATGCAAACTGTACTGTATACAGTATGTATATGTATATTTAATGTCTTAACTGTGCCCGTTTAAGTATTGAATATTCATATCTAATTTTACCACTGAAGGGAAATCTTAGTAGCTGAGCATAAAAAGAATAGGAGCATACTGCAACGCGTGTGAAGGCCATAAACGATATTAATTTTGGAACATAAACATACAGTATATGGCTGGTCTCGGTACTTTAAAGAAAACATACACGAAACATGGTTTCATCATGACCAGAATCGGTCTTGAGATATTTTTAACTTGATTTACAGTATTTGAGAGGTATGTCTTAACACCGATACTACAGTGCTTAAGTACTGCTCACGTATATGTTTCTAGGTTTATATTATGCATTTCATACGGTCAAATTACTTTTGAGCAACTAATAAGAAGCGCGAAACGGTATGCGTTTTAGTTTCGTTTTGTGCTGGGACCCGTGGATTGATTAGAGATATCAAGTACATACAAGTCATTTTTTAAATGTTGTAGTTCGTCTTGAAAAAATGTTACGAGTACATCATCTATCAACAATTACACAGGTTCTGTTTCCATATTGCGGATTTTGGTTACGTAATATTATTTTCTAGATTTCACGTTGTGAATATATGATTTGGGCAAACAGAGCCGCAAAGAAGTACATTATGGGTTGTTGGTTTTTTTTTTGCAGTTTTATCTAGAACAAGCGATGCTTAAACCTTTATCTGATTCTTGTGAAACTATCCACACGACAGTTACAGTACCTAGGAGTTGACTTCAGTGATGTCACTGATGGGATTTTTCTAAAAATCCATCCTCTGTAAAACGTCTTCTCTAGTTGTCCTGCATATGTATTCGCTAATGAAGCTGTGTGTTCTGAGCTTGGATCTCTACATTTCTGTATGAACCAGCTTAGAGGGCTAAAGACAGCTTGTGTTTAAATTGAGTGTAAGGCAATTTATGCTTCTAAAGTCATGGTCAGCATTTATTATTGTAATGTGTTGTAAACTTGTTCTGTGCCAAGTCACATTATTTTATAGCGTTTTTATAGCGTTATCAAATCCGGTGGCGCTGTGTATTAGTTTCCTGACTCCCATGTCACATGGTCTGTGATTGAAACCTGTAATACCGGTTTAATTCGTCACAGCCAGCACTCCGGTTGTAAAGTAGAAGCAGGCGAGATTTCCAGCGAAAAACACCTCCCCCTTCTTCAGGTGTGAGGGTCTTCTGCTCAGAATGAAACGCTAAAATGTAATGTAGGCTCTGAATGGGTTCAATTATGATTTGGGCTTGATTAAGGTCGCTGCCTTTCATCTAAAACCCTACTTGAATCCTTCTAAACTAAAAATCAGTGTTAGTGAGTTCTAAATAAAGAGGTATCCAGGTAACAGTGAAACGGGCGGACAGTCTGGGGAGATCGCCCGTTTTCCATGTAAATAGTTCCCTGGTTCCGCACCCCTTGGTGTTTCTCTCACTCTCTCTCGGGTCACCTGATCATTAGCTCGAAAGATTTCAGTGCTTTGTGTATATTCTAATGGTAGTGGGGGCAGGGTGTGTGGGAACAGGTTTGGTTGAAATTGCATTGGAGATCTATGTTCTTCACACCTGAAACATTTTCACTGAAAGCATTTTCTTCGCAGTTTAACCGATCTTGTTACAGCATGTTACAGTTTACTATTATTAACCATATTAATTTTAAGTGCTTAATGTAAAATCTTGTAAAAATATATTTTCATTGTTCAAATATACATTAAGTCTGACTATCATATAATAAGTTAAATACAAAACTAAAGAAAAAATAGGGTTAAATATAATTCAAAATATTTTGCTATATACACAGAATATACACAAAGCACTCAAATCTTTCGAGCTAATGATCAGGTGACCCGAGAGAGAGCGAGAGAAACACCAAGGGGTGCGGAACCAGGGAACTATTTACATGGAAAACGGGCGATCTCCCCAGACTGTCCGCCCGTTTCACTGTTACCTGGATATCTCTTTATTTAGAACTCACTAACACTGGTTTTTAGTTTAGAAGGATTCAAGTAGGGTTTTAGATGAAAGGCAGCGACCTTAATCAAGCTCAAATCATAATTGAACCCATTCAGAGCCTACATTACATTTTAGCGTTTCATTCTGAGCAGAAGACCCTCACACCTAAAGAGTGCTGGCTGTGACGAATTAAACCGGTTTTACAGGTTTCAATCACAGACCATGTGACATGGGAGTCAGGAAACTAACACACAGCGCCACCGGATTTGATAGCGCTATAAAAACGCTATAAAATAATGTGACTTGGCACAGAACAAGTTTACAGCACAGTACAATAATAAATGCTGACCATGACTTTAGAAGCATAAATTGCCTTACACTCAATTTAAACACAAGCTGTCTTTAGCCCTCTAAGCTGGTTCATACAGAAATGTAGAGATCCAGGCTCAGAACACACAGCTTCATTAGTGAATACATATGCAGGACAACTAGAGAAGACGTTTTACAGAGGATGGATTTTTAGAAACATCCCATCAGTGACATCACTGAAGTCAACTCCTAGGTACTGTAACTGTCGTGTGGATAGTTTCACAAGAATCAGACAAAGGTTTAAGCATCACTTGTTCTAGATAAAACTGCAAAAAAAAAAACAACAACCTATAATGTACTTCTTTGCGGCTGTGTTTGCCCAAATCATATATTCACAACGTGAAATCTAGAAAATAATATTACGTAACCAAAATCCACAATATGGAAACAGAACCTGTGTAATTGTTGATAGATGATGTACTCGTAACATTTTTTCAAGACGAACTACAACATTTAAAAAATGACTTGTATGTACTTGATATCTCTAATCAATCCACGGGTCCCAGCACAAAACGAAACTAAAACGCATACCGTTTCGCGCTTCTTATTAGTTGCTCAAAAGTAATTTGACCGTATGAAATGCATAATATAAACCTAGAAACATATACGTGAGCAGTACTTAAGCACTGTAGTATCGGTGTTAAGACATACCTCTCAAATACTGTAAATCAAGTTAAAAATATCTCAAGACCGATTCTGGTCATAATGAAACCATGTTTCGTGTATGTTTTCTTTTTCATCTTGAAATAACTCATTTCTAAATACCTTTTTCACTGTTAACATCTTGCAGCAACTCTGCGACAAAATATACACTCTGACAGTTCATCCTGCTACCAACATTAAATAAAACAAATCTTAAGATTTCTATATTTATGTCTTTATTTAGTGGTTTCATTAGTGACAAAGGCTAAACTTTCTTGGGAAAATGTCTTTTATGTGTTGCGGAAAAAACTGACTTGCTTTAACAAAATATGTTTACAAATCCTTTCACCTGGCATTTTAGTTAGAAATTATGGAACGCTCTGTTAAAAGCAAGGGAGTTTTTATGTCCATTGCAGTTCTTTTGCAACATGAATATAATTATATCATTATTAATTTCTTGAGATACGCGATTCCATATTATATTCCCTTTTAATCAAATTCTAAAAGTATGCTTGTTGACTCCGGTATCGCGTTAGTTAAAGACTTCGATGCTTAAAATGTTTAGGGAGAAATGGAATACTGGTGTGTATGTTTTCTTTAAAGTACCGAGACCAGCCATATACTGTATGTTTAAGTTCCAAAATTAATATCGTTTATGGACTTCACACTCGTTGCAGTATGCTCCTATTGTTTTTATGCTCAGGCACTAAGTAAAAGGAAATGCTTCATATTGCTTGACTAATTTTAAAAACTAAGTTATAAATGCAGACGCTCCCTCGGTGCGCTGCTCTGGTGCGCCGGCTCTTACACAGTGCCTGTCTGCCGTAAGCGTTACAATATACATACCCAACACTGCTTGTACCCATCTGTTATGCAAATAAAACACCTTGAATTGAATTGAATTGAGGGGAGAGGGGGGGAATACTAAAGCCAATACTGGCTCAATGGGCTTTGACGTGCTAATGCGTTGGTTTAACAGTCCGGGTGTGGCAGGCTTCCAATGTCAACTCGACTCGATTAGAAGACAATGAACGTATTTTAGCCCTAAATGAATTAATAGCAAACATGGTTTACATAAAATACATTTTTCCAAGAAAGTTTATAATAATACGATCTATAGTTGAAATCTGAGCCTACTTTAAAAATAAAGGAAAAGCATTTTCAGAGAGCAATCACGCTGTGTTTATGTAGAAAAAGCGATTAGGTTTATGAGCAATCTAATTACCTATTCGCTTAAAACGCTATATAAAAGAAAGTTTATTTAGAGATGAATGATCAGTGTCGCAGTTTAAATAATGGGAGTCAGGAAACTAACACACAGCGCCACCGGATTTAATAACGCAATAAAAACGCTATAAAATAATGTGACTAGGAACAGAAAAAGTTTACAGCACAGAACAATAATAAATGCTGACCATGACTTTAGAAGCATAAATTACCTTACACTCAATTTATACACAAGCTGTCTTTCTGTATGAACCAGCTTAGAGGTTCATACAGAAATGTAGAAATGCATTAGCCTGATTTTGATTAAAAAACACATAATTAAACACGCGTTTGCGATTTAAATCAGAACATGATTTAAATCAATATAAATGTTTATATTTAACGCATTCTGTCCAGCCTCCATTTCTCTATAAAATTTACTCTGTTGCACACACACACACAATAGAAGCAGGAACTGCTGTCAGAAGGGAAGATATGTTCAAAATATCGCAAATATCGATCATGTTGCGATATTTTGAAATATAAAAGTCAATTGATTGTCCATAATAATGCTTACCTATTTTTTCAAAGAAATGTTTGTTAAAAGGAAAGTCCAGCACCAGCTGGATTCGAACACACAACCTGCCAGTTGGTAGTCACGCACCTAGACCAGTAGGCTACAAGACAGGTCGCATGAATAGGCAGGCGAAACAGCCCTACACAGCCCTGTCGCAGTACACGGATATAATCATACCGTTATTAAATTCTTGAGATATGCGATTCCATATTATATTCCCTTTTAATCAAATTCTAAAAGTATGCTTGTTGACTCCGGTATCACGTAATTTAAAGACTTCGAAGCTTACAATGTTTAGGGAGAAATGGAATACTGGTGTGTATTTTTTTCTTTAAAGTACCAAGACCAGCTATATACTGTATGTTTATGTTCCAAAATTAATATCGTTTATGGCCTTCACACACGTTACAGTATGCTCCTATTCTTTTTATGCTCAGCTACTAAGATGTCCCTTCAGTGGTAAAATTCAATATCTACAACGGGCACAGTAAAGACGTTTACAGTAAGTCTTTCTACGACAGACCAATTGACCACGAGTGCCCCTGTCAGTCAACCAATCACGCACCGCGGTATTTTGCGTCATCGCGCGTCACGATGCACGACGCCGTAGCCAATTACCTCCGGTACGTGTCTGTACCGCGCACTTTGAATGGCTGCATCTGTAACAGTGAAAACAGATATTTAAAAATTAATCTTTTTGAGAAGGAGATTATAATTATAAATCTAACAGGATGGGGAAAGCTCAGAAAATATGTACAGTAAGATTGATCAGATCAGTATGCAAAGTCATTTAGCAAACTGGGTGTGAGTGACAAACCAGTATAGTTTAGACCCTATTTTTTTCTGAACCAGGGAAAATCTGATCATGTTTCTCTATAACAATAACAAGAAACTTTATTTAATATAGCACATATCCAAGTATCTCAAAACAATATAGCAGGTGTAAAAACAGTTATGAGGGCCACAAGTTACAAAGTAAATACGTATAAGAAAGACAAGCAGTTAGAAGTCCTACCAAAGTTAGAAAATGAAGCAGATACAGACACTAAAAAACAGCCTTTCTAAAACGAAAGGTTTTGAGGTTAGATTTCAATGCACTCAGAGTGGGTGACACTGATATCACTGGGGATACAAATCCAGAGCCCTGGGGTGCAGCTAGAGAAGGCCCTGTCACCCACAGAATGTAGATGTTCTTGAGGTCAGCTAGAAGACCAGAGTCAGAGGGACAAAGGTTGCAAGGTGGGGAGTAGACAGGTAATAAGCCAGACAGGTACTGAATGAGGATGAGGATTTGGATGTTGACTCGAAACCTGATAGGAAGCCAGTGCAAGGACTCGAAGACAGGCGTAATGTGATTTCTTGCTTGCGACCTGGTCAGGATTCTAGCTGTCAAATTCTGAACATATTGGAGATTGCTCGGTGTGGATTTAATTACCCTGAACAGGATGTGCAGAGATCAATTCTAGAAAAGAACCCCGTTTGGTTTCTCTAGTTCCCTTTAAAAGAAACTAAATCAGTGTGATGTTCCATAATGCAGCTTTTTTAATGCTATACATGGCCGGTATTTACATATGATGTTTGTGATTTAATCACATTAATACAAGCAGTTTTTGAGGATTTAAGTTAGGCTGACTTATTGCAGGTAGCAAAGCATTTGGAGTTATGTTCAGGCTAGTAACAGCGTGTCTGAAGAGCTCTTGCAAAAAAAAAACATATTTAAAATAACAGCATTATAACTTATAAAATTACAGGGATATTCAAAACCAGGTTGCAGACACTGAAGGAGAAGGATGGAAAGTTTGAAAAAGAAGCAAGGGAGGATATACAGTCAAAAGATCTACTAGCGGTAGAGTTAAGAAAGTAAGAGAAACCTTGAAAAGTGAGAAAGAAAGAAATGAAACAACTGAGAAGCTGGAATGTGGACCTGAAACTTCCTGTAGTAACGGTATATTTGAATTTAAGAATGAAAAGGAGTTGAGACAGGGATGAAAATTACAATGGGATTTTCAGTTTCTCAAAGTAGTAGAAAAGGTTTAATCTAGAATAACTGGAAATGTTATCTGCAGGCTGCAAAAAATGGCAGGTACAGTAAAATTAGACAAATATTGTTTGGTACCATGTAGTAGATGAAAAGGCACAAGTTAAAAGCAAGTTCCCATGGAGCATGTTAAGACTAGAGATGTAGGTAGTGTAAGAGGACCCGGGGAAGGGTCATCTCTAACCGGTATTTCAGGAACGAAACACTGAAAATACTAAATATGGACCTTAGCAAAATGGCGGCCAGAAAGAATCAGCTGACCAGGAAATGGAAAGGGTCTACCCTGGGAAACAACGAGACACAGCTGAGCCGCATCAGGAGCCGAAATATAAGTGCCCCGGAGGCAGTGAACAGGGCGGAAGTCGATAAGGTGAATGCGGTTTGGAGGAAAAGAGAGGAAAGAGGTGCATGTTAAGATCGGGCTAAAGAATAACGGACTACTGGAAGGAGAAAAGGTTTACGGTTTTGGATTACGGACACGGGATAAGGTTACATCGCGGGCTGGCTTTACTACGGACTTTTGGAACTCGGGTCGGATCAGGATTAAGGGAACGGATTACGGACTGGACTTGGAAGAGAGTGGGAGGACAAAACGCCACGAAACTCAGGAAAGAAAAGTGTGGTGTGAGTACTACTTTCATTTGCATAAACTTTCCCCCGGAGACACCACAGTAGGAAAAAATCATTTGGGGAAAGCTGAGGAATACACTGATAATAAGGACAGTTCCTTAGAGGGTAAGGCATGCTTTTGACAAATGGACAGGGGATGTTACAGACTGCAGAGGTAGATAAAGTTTGCAGACTCGCTGAATATCCACTTTTGAATGTTTACATAGATACTGAAATGAGGATTGTATTTTAGATTTTGTGAAATTGCTAGCGTTCAACTGTGTTGTATGCACATAAATTGACGCAATGGGCGAACATAGCTGGTGCTGATCCAGAGCCAGCATCTGAAGATATTTATTTTAAGAGGCAATTTGTTTAAATACAGACTAGTTATGGATACTAATGTGCCAGAGAAGTGGAAAAGCTGTTTTTGATAAGCCAGCACTATAAATAATTTATCCTCAGTGAGATCCTGCTATGGGTTTAATCACTGTGTATAGTAACACAATTCCTTTAGTTCCATCCCTTTTCTAATCTCTTTATCCAGTACAGGGGAGCTGGAGCCTATCCCAGCAAGCAACAGACACAAGGCAGAATACACAGAATACATCACAGGCCAGACAAACAGACAGAAACATACACACACTCACAACAGGGCCAGTATTCCCATAAGCCAATTAACCTACCAGTATGTAGGTACCTGTAGAGTACTTGGAGAAAACCCACATGCAAACTTCACTCATACTGTACCCCAGGAATTGAACCTGTGGCCACAGCACTGCAGGATAGCAATGCTAATCACTGTGCCACCATTAGAAATGGGTGGATAGATTAGTTATTTTTCTAGTTCACAGATTTGCATGCGTAATTTAATTTTGAAAGCCACTGAGACATCTGGTGCTATTAGTTAATACATCTGATGTATTAGTTCATACATTTAATTGTTATAAACATTTAAGATTATTGAAATTATTGATTATTTGTTGATAGAAAAATATTTTAAAATATATTTTACCCTAATTTTTCTTTACTAATTGTATTTTACTTATTTTCCAAGACTCAGATTTAACATACATTTGAACTAAGTTAGACATAACATTCAGAAATACAATCAAGAATAGTTTTGTGGTATTTGTTTTGATGACACTTTGCAAATATTTATAAAAACCTAAAGGCGATTAAAATCTATATTTCCACGTCATGTCATTAGGAAGTACATGCTCCTGATTTGTTTAACAATGATTTTAAAAATAGATCTAATTGGTGAAAAAGTAGCTATCCTTAATGATAATTAAAGGACTTAGAAGTCAAAGGAAATTATTTACGTTGCTTCATTTTAAAAATTAAGTTATAAAGGCAGACGCGATCTGTGCCTTAAGCGTCCCAGGCAGCAGACAGCTCATTCTGTATCACAGAGCTCTTATAGCTTTTAAAGTCATGCATTTCCTAAATTAGGCAGGGACACATCATTGTTTCTATTTTTTTTTAAATAAAAAAACCTGTCGCCCATGGTGCCTCCAGTTAAACTGTAGAGATTCTTGTGTGATGGTGTACATGTGAGAGTCTGTGTAGAGAGTCGTGTATAAAGTGTGCAGTGTTGTATAATTTTGGGAGGGATGTTTGTTTAGTTTCATTATTGTTTACTTTTTTCTTTTTAGTGGGATTCGTATACAGTAGGGGTTGTGTGTCTGAATGCTGTTTACTGCTTCACATTATTATTGTTTATTATCTTTATTTTATGTGTTGTTAAGCTTAAAACCCTGTTTGTTTTTTTCTTTCTTCAAATGGGAATGTTGTTTTTCTCAACATACTGTATCTACAAACAACAATAATAAAATCTCCAGTCCATTTACTTCAGTGTTGGTCATTTAGGATTAATAAACCATTTGAAGAAAAACAACAACCCTATAACTAACTAAAAATAACTATAAGGAGATGACATAATAAAATATAATAATAAATGTGAAGCAATTAATTAAAAGTCAAAGTCTTTCTTTCTGTTTCCCTTTTCATTGTAGCTCCATGTGTTTCTCTGTTGTCCACTGTCTCCCTTCCTGACAGTTTCTTCTCATCTTTCTTCTTCCTTCTGGAACCCAAATTTTGAAGCAGCTGTTATCTTCATCATCCTCATCCATGGACACTCTGAGATGGATAATGACATGATGTTGTATATTACTGCTGAGCTGGGTGTTGTAGTGAAGACTTGGAAAGAAAGATGTGGATGAGCTGTGCAGATGTTCAGCTGTGCTCCTGTCTTTTTGTCTGCAGGATGTGGAGATGTGAACTAACAGAGAGATGTTGTGAAGATCTGGCCTCTGCTCTTCAGTCTCAACACTCCAGTCTGAGAAAGGTGAATCTGTGTGGCAATAAACTGGGGGATTCAGGAGTGAAACTGCTGTCTGCAGCTCTGAGGGATCCCAACTGTAAATTAACAACACTGAGGTAAGTGAACACTGGTGATTTCTTTGTTTTTTATTGTTTTATTTAGGTATCCTGAGACACACAATATTCCCTGTTTACATGCATTAGAAAAGAAATATATACAGTATGAAGTACAGACAAAAAGAAGGGGGGCAATTTTATACAAGTTCTTGTTTCTGACTATTGCTCTTTGTTAATATCTCATTACTGAGAGGCTTGACATGCAATCTGTCCCATTTTGGCCATCTTTTTTACACATGTATATGTTGTGGTTGATTTATAATTCTGTGGGTAATATTCTTCATGAGATTTCATTCATATAATCCTTCTGCATTTGAACACAAGTTCTTTCCAGCTTTAACCACTCTCTAGTGATTTATTTCATGGCTGCAGTTCTGACAGTTCTAAACAAGTATCTTCCTAACACTGAAGGCCGTTCATCTGGTGTTTGTCCCAGAAGAAAAAGGACTTCTAATGAGGGTTTTTTTAATATTTCTTCAATAATCTTTCCCCAATTTATTTTCATACCAAAAAAATGTTTACAATACGTCAGATTTTCCTCGCAATTCTTCCAACAGTACGTACTTCCAGATTTATCATATTTGGCTTGTAATTGGTGTTTCTTCTAATATTGAATATTTTTTTACTCAGATTCTCTCAATGAACGGGAATTGTTGGATTTATGCAGATTTGAATGTTTTTAGATTCTTCAATTGCTTTGAAAGTGTTAACCTCCTTTTCTCACCTGCGATTTACTCTTGTATTCCTCTTGTATTTTCTGATATTTTATATACATCTGGAAGGATGTAGCTGTGGAAATAAGTTAGGCATGCAAAATGAACTAATTTGTTAATCTCTCATCATACAGTCTCTTTTACTTCTTCTCACCTTTCCCCAGTGTTTTCTCCTCTCTCTCTGTGCTTTGACCTTGCCTGTTTGACCATGTCTTGGACTGATCCCTGTGCTTTGAACCCTGCATGTTAAATGACTCCTTCAGACTCTCCCTGGTGCTTTAATCAGCTCAACCCCTGCCTTTTCGATCACGTCTCTTGTTTCACTTTCTCCTGCCAGCCCTGCTTGCTTCCAGCAGAACAAAGCAAAGCATTATGAAAATAAATTCTGCAATTTAAATACAGTAATCACAAGAATTTGTATTATGAAAAAAATCAAGAAAGAAATAGTAATTTTGAGGGGTTTATAGAAATAGTTTGGCGGAGCTAGTTTGGACACAGTGACGTCATCGCCCTCCCTGTGCGTAACAAGGACCTCAGCCGCCTGGGCTGAGAGAGGTCTCCTTTAGCTCATGTGGATGGTTCACTGTTGTGTTATGCTGGAGACCCGTGTTCGTGCCCCAGGTGTTGCGGGATGAACCGGTGGGGTAGAGCGGCCGGGGACACTAACCTTTGTGGAACTGCGACGGTCACAATAGCATGGGACCCTGACTTTAAACCACATAAAATAGACGTTTTAGTATTTGTCATTGAGCGGCATAAGGAAGGTCTAGAACAAGACAGAAATCCTGGAAGTACCTTCATTCTTTCTGTCTTCATCCTTCTCAAGAATTAGACAGGCAGCAGTTTCCATCTATTGAAGTCTTGCTTGAGCTGCTTTTCTACAACCTCTTAATTAAATTTTAATGTGTTTTCTAGGTTTCTGGGTATTGCAGTTGCTCAACATTTTATCTTATCCCAATCCTACTGTAAATTAAATTTAATTTTGACCTCCAGGGATACAGATTCCCCAATAACATTGCTTCAGAATTAATCCCTATTCTGAAAAGTTGCTGTAGTCTGTGATGACATCTGTGAGAACAGGAAAAGATGTTGAATTTCTGCTGTATATACTAACACCATCTTTATAAAGAGCCTGATTGTGTGTTCTACTGCTATATCACCTCCCTCTGTATCGTTCTGTAGACGTACGCTCTGAGAGAATAAATCAGTGGTACAAGAATCTCCTTGTTTTGTTCCCTGTATGAATTAAAGGTGTCTGACAGAATACCATCAACCTGTTCCTGTGCATTTGGTTGCTTTTACATTGCATGTAGCCAAACAATAAAACCATTATGAAAATCCTACAAGTTTCAAATACAAAAGGCTGTAGTACCCTGTCAAATGCCTTATATGGACCCAGAATGTATTCATTTCAGTTTTCATTATTTGTGTTTAAGGATACAGTTTAGTTTACCATGATAAGACTACCAGCCAAATAGTCATTTTCCACCTGGAATGCTGTCCTCTAAAATATTTTATAAAGCCTCTAGAATTCAAAAAGTGATTATGTCGTAGAAGTATACAGTCTATAATAGAAGCCTGCGCTGGGTCAGCAAGGAGCTTTACATCCCGGGCTGTCCTAATCCTACTATCCGGGACTCTGAGTACACTGATGACATCATGGTCATGGCTGGGATGTCAGGCACTGTGAGAAACCCTAGAGGACTCTCAGCTGTTGTCATCAACTGCTCATGGCCCGGCCTTGTGTCCTGCAGAATTGAGCGCAGGAGACCTCAAACTCACCCTGGTCCTCTTTCTACTTATCACCTGTGGGGTTGACCTGTCCCCACTGCCTCCTTTCCTCCTCAGTCTGCTAGAGGAGTGGTGCTGTCTGTGTGTGTAGAGAGCAGGAGACACCCAGTCTGTCCTGGACTCCACTGTTTCTAATTCAGGGTCATGAGTGAGCCAGAGCCTGTCCTAGCAAGCAATGGCCCAACACAGGGGCCTGTACTGGTTGTCAGTCCATCAGGGGTTTGACAGAGGAAACAAATGAGAACACAGAGAGAACATACAAACTTCACACAAATATCTCCCCAGGTCCGGAACTGAACCAGGGCCCTGGCACTGCGATACAGCCATGTTAACCACTGTGTCCCCCTGTGTCTCCCCTCTTAAACAACCCATCAGCCACAATACTAGAATGGAAACAGAACTGGGCCACTTCTTGTTCTTCACTAGCAGACTGGTCTGAGCCATTGTCCCCCAGTTACAACACCTGCTAGACATGGACCCAGGCTGCTGGCGCTGTGTGGACTGGATGTGAGCTACTTTGGGACTGTATTCCCTGCAGTGTACAGGCAGATATTCATGTCAGATTCTGTGTGCACTACATCTCGGGGAATGCTGTTAATATAGGGTCATCTTCCTGATATGCTCCCTGTTTTCCCTGGCCTGCTGGGAACTGAAATAGTCTCATACTTTAGAGGAATGATCTCTGGCCACAGCTGAGGGGAAAGCTCTGTACAGGCTCTGCACCTTTCTCAGCTGTTGTCTCTCCCTGACACTCCCTGGAAACGTGTGGGGATACTGCCTTCCTGGGAAAGCCTGTACAGATTTCTCTCTGTGACACAGCGGAGAACAATTAATGCCCTACCGCTGGTCACCACTAAGGGGCCAATATACCATCAATTACAGCCCTCTTACTTTCAGCCCGGACAGCGGAGCGTAATTTTTTTTTTCATCTGAACCACTGACGTATCTAATTGAGAGCCCTGCATTAAAAGTTCAAGTGGCTGATTAAATTGTTCGTCATAGAACCGTGTCGAAAGCTTAATAGGCAGAGGCTCACAACTTTCCTCTCTCTAACTTGAATTTTTGTTCTTATCTCGACAGACCTTTATCAATCATTCCTAAAATATTTAAACCAATATTTCACCCACGTATTAATTCAACACAGGCACTTTGTCTTCTTCGGAGATATCAGTTAGCCGGTGGACCCCACACTCCAAACACCCCGCATTGTCCAAAGCTGACAACTCACAGTGGGGAGTCTTGTGCGCTACCATTGTTGTCAAGTAGTTTGTGTCTATTTTAGATCCAGCAGAGTCTGTCTGTCCCTTCTGTAATCCTGTGTGAATTTATGTAAACAGTTTTAATATGGATTTTTTGTTGTTTTAGTACAGTACAGTATGTGAATATAATGTTAATGTAAACATGTTCAGGTGAAATGCAAGTTACATTGTAGTTCAACCAGGATAAATAAACATGTATTGTGCTCATTGAATTGGAGGGGCTCCAAGGCTATGTGACCCAAGAGAAAAAAAAGAGAGTGAGTATCTCGCCAGCACTGTGGAGAGATCCGGAGTATACGGATTGGCTAGTGAGCTCAGAGGGGTGAGTTTAAATGTAATAAACAAGCGGAGGAAAAGAGGAGAGATTATCGGGAAAAGAGAGAAACAGAAGGACTGGATTGGGATTGATAAAACGTCCGGAGAGGTTGAACATCATGCAAGGCATCCACTTTCATTCTCAAAACATTTGGGATCTGCGGAGCGCAGTGAAGAGGCAGCAAGTTTCTCAATCATCAGAGGCTGCGAGTAAACCTGATGATTTACAGCTGAGACATTGCACACAGGATACACATTATTCTCGCTTGATTTATTGTAGTGAGGACTCAATCTATTTTCCTTTAGACAAGCGTACCAATGATTTTGTTTCTTTTGGTTTAAGAGACTCAGTGAATACCTTAAATTAATATTTAAATTATTTATTTGTTGGTTGTAATAAACTGCACGGTAAAGTGAAAAACTGGGCACACAAAACTTGTGAAGTCATCTTGTGATCACTGTTAGAATTACAGTTTAAATTCCTGAAAAGCCTAATATCTTCACAGATTGATTCATGGCTGTTTCAGGAGGAGCCAATGCCAAATTAAAAGTTTTTTTTTTGCAATTGACTGAAGTGGGCCACAACATCGGTCAAATTAAGAACTTAGGTCATCCCATATCATATATACTGTATGAATTTAATGTTATACTTCTGATTATAGTTACACTTCCTTGCAGCGAAACAGGTTCACTTTCACTGCTACAATACCTGCTCCCTGACTCCCATGATGAGTCTCTTCTCTAACCTTAGTCTGGCCTTCAGCAGCCCTGCTGTTGTGTTCAAGGTGAGTTATGTCAATGAGAAGAGAATTGTACCCAGTGCACTTTCTGCTGGGCCAGACCCAACTCCTCTTCTACAAGAGCAGGATAAACACAGTCTCAGGTGGAGGGTCTGTAGAGTGTTTGAGGGGTTGGTGAAGATCAGGATCTCTCTTGAATTCCTCTAGTAGGCTGGGCAAACATTTAAAGTGAAAATTCTTCCACGGGGAGGGTACCTTTAAAGCGGAGATGGCTCCAAATATTTTTGGTGCTCCCTCTCTTTAAAGCCCTGGCCAAATACGAAGCCAGTACATACAGTTAAAATTCTAACTGAACTAAGAACTACACATCCCATTTAAAATGGTGGCACTTGTGATCTTTGAGTTTAGTTAATGAAACAGAGAGAAAAATCAGTCACATGACTTGCCCTTGACGCAAAAAATATACGTATTAATACCGTATATTCTCGCATAGAACCGCATAATACCGCATGATAACGCAGGTAAAATAATAGTATCCAGAATTTCCGCAAGGTGGAGCTAATAAAGGTCAACCTCTCATGTTTGAGCTGTCGCAATCAAAGTCTTTACCGAAGATATTACTTATAGCATTTATAATGAATGACCTTGGACAAGCTGTAAACTCAACAGACCGACAGGGGCACTCGTGGTGCATTGGTTGGTTGTAGAAAGATTTAAATGTCTTTACTGTGCCCGTTTAAGTATTGAATATTTATATGGAATTTTACCACTGAAGGGAAATCTTAGTAGCTGAGCATAAAAAGAATAGGAGCATAACGCGTGTGATGGCCATAAACAATATTAATTTTGGAAAATAAACATACAGTATTACAGTATATGGCTGGTCTCAGTACTTTAAAGAAAAAATACACACCAGTATTCCATTTCTCCCTAAACATTTTAAGCATCGAAGTCTTTAACTAACATGTGAAATAACATGTGTATAAAAAGTGGTAGTTTTAAGCTTTTCTGTGAATACGCTCGATACTGGAGCCAACAAGCATACTTTAAGAATTTGATTAATAGGGAATATAATATGGAATCGTGTATCGAAAGAAATTAATCACGATATAATTATATTAATGTACTACAACACAATAGTACACTCTGTACGATGTCTGTTGATACTGTGTGTGTAGGGCTGTTTCACCACTCCTCATGTGACCTTGTGGGTGGTACTGTGGTCTAGGTGCCTGACTTATAAACCACAGGTTGGGTGTTCTCCAGCAGGAGCCACGACTTTTCTTTTAACAAACATTTCTTTAAAAAAAATAGCAATGTTATGGACAATTAATTGACTTTTTATATTTCTAAATATCACAACATGTTCGAATTTAAGTCATTTTTTAATAACAATGAATAGTTGTAAATTGTAAACACGACGTTTTTAAGACCCCCCCCCCCCCTCTTATGCTGTGCAATCTTTTAGATTTTTATAGAGAAATGGAGGCTTGATTTAAAGACGATCTGTCAAAGCGTAATGAAACCTATTACTTGATTCCTATGGACGCCCGGTCCCACCAGGGATTTAAAAAAAAACTATGCAATCGCATATCTAAAGAAATAACAGTATAAATATGTTCATGCACAAACAGTAGCATGTTACATTATTAGTTTGGGTGTCTCCTCTTGCCAGAAAGCTCTAAATTGCATTTTGAGTGCGGTTTTTGACTTTTTTAAAATTACAACCCATAAATAAAGATGATACTGTTTAGACTTTTAATTATTTTAAACTGTATTACAGCAGCACAATGCAAAATGCAATGTAAATCGCTACCTTTGTCTTCTGTGTTAAATAATGTTCACCTCTCTGTCCAGCAAAAGTTTTTAATTATCATACTTTTATGGTACATGACTTTGCTAAAATGTATTTAAAAATAAAAACGATTACAAATGCCAGCAGAGAGAGAGAGACACTCACACACAGTTTTTCATTGTCAAAAAGTAATTGTTTTTTACTTTGTGAGCACCCAGACAAACGCAAACGCGTTTTTAATAAAGTGCTTTATTCATTCTTAATCAGACTCACATACCCGAATGCCCCCCGCCCCACTGATCATCGTAGGAAGAAACAGCCTGTTAATAAAATTGTTGCAATTTTGTTCGGTCAGTTCTTCCTCCCAGAATTTGTAGATTGCATTGATCAGTTCTTGCTTTGTGCTGGGTTTAGCAGTTTTCTGAACATAGTCTTTCAGAGAATGCCAAACCATCTCTATCGGATTTAAATCTGCGGATTCGGCTGGAGTTTTCACCCAGTTCACTCCTTCTGCTATAAGCCTCGCCCTTGCTGCTGTGTGTTTCGGATCGTTGTCTTGAAAGAGACAGTGCCTTGATCCAAAGTGCTCCCTGATATATGGGGTGGCATGCTGTTTCACCACGACTTCCTCGAAGAATTCATGATCCATAATTCCTTTGAAAATAAGAAATGGTCCCAGGCCTCTTCTAGATATACCCCCCCAGACGTGAACCTTCAGCGGATGTTTGGGCTTTGGCTTGTCCACATATCTCCCCTTTTTACAAAATGACATGGTTGAAAACGTGTCTCTACCTACTGCGACTCGAACATGGAATGGTTAAAGATGGCGACAAGTCAGGCACCCAGAGGTGGGGGGTGCGTCTTTCTGCCTCCATAACATTAGCAAGTTTAAAAAAAATTGCGTCGAAAAGCCAGGCATAACAATTGTTTCCTTTTTCTGATCACTCACTGTTTGGATACTCATCTCACCTGCCCTGTTCTTTGTTTCCTTGTTATTTGCTGCGATCCACTCCTGCCCTCACACCTAAAGAAGACTTGTTTACATTTCTGTGTGCGGTCCATAGTGCAATTAACCCTTGCTAATACATTTGCGGACTTTTGAAAGTCTGTGCTGTCCCTTGAAAGCGAGATGATCTCTGGTTCTTTGACAAAACAAGGCTCCCCAGATAGTGTGAAAAAGCCACAAATCGAAACCTGTTTTTATAGCTTTTAAAGTCGTGCAATGTGTAAGCAGGAACACATCATTATATCTTATATATGTAAAATACATAATATAGCTCCCAAACAAACGCAAACGTGTTTTTAATAAAATGTTTTTATTCATTCATAATCTAACTCGCATAACTCACATTCCCGAGTGCCCCCCACCCTGTCTAACAATTTTAGGAAGACTAAGGAAGTTGTCATCTGTTGTTGAAGCTCTGTGAGCTTGATGACTTTGAGACCACTTGTTATCCCAAGTTATTTGAATCACCACAATTCAAATAGAGAAAAAAGAGCTGACTGACAAGATTTAAGATGTGGCTGTCAATGTTAGATTAAAAAAAAAAAACACATTGCCTGACGTTAATTACATTGCTTGAAAAATAATTTTATCTAGAGAGATTGGATAAATAATTCAAGTGTTTTTTAACTTCCTGAAAAACAAGTAATAATTTAACAATATGTGCAAATGTTTTATGATATGTCGCTGTTGTGAATGTCTGAAGAGTGTATCTTATTTGCCTGTCCGGACTGGTGGAGCTCATCCAGCTGTGTCTGGATATCTTGGTCAAATATTTGGCTAGTGTGTATTGTCTGTTTAGGGTTCTGTAGCATTCAACATGGCTGGACAGCTTGTTCCCCCCTCCCGCCCCTCTCTGTGTACAGTAGAACCTCCTGTCCTGGTTGCTGGAGCTTATACAGCTGTGTCTGGAGAGAATCCAGGGTATCAGCTCAACCACACGGCTGGGCAGCTTGTTCTCCCCTCCCGCCCCTCTCTGTGTACAGTAGAGCCTCCTGTCCTGACTGCTGGAGCTCATACAGCTGTGTCTGAGAGAATCAGCTTGTGAGCACTCTGTGATTAAATTAATTCTCATTATATTATCATTCCCACTGTGCATAACAAGGAAGATTAATAAACACAGGGTTGTTTAATGACAATCTATTGTATATCTCATGGCTAAATAGTCAAGTCTAGCCAAAAGAGAAAACATCGTCTTTATTTTTAACCCAAGCGAAAGTTTAATGGTTTTTAATTACCATACTTTTATGGTACATGACTTTGCTAAAATGTGATTAAAAATAAAAACAATTGCAATTGGCAATTGCAGCTTTTTCACGAAACCTCCTAGGGTAACAAAATTCTTGTGTTGTACAGCTTTTCAGCTAAATATACAGTATTTATCGATTACGCCTGAAATTGGAGCTGCTCGCCGCGCGGTGAATAGCGACTAATAAGCAGTGAAAACATTTGTCTGTCTTTCTGTGGGGAGAAGGGAATCTGATCTGATCTGCAATCGCTGGAAGACTCGCCGCCTTCTACTTTGAAAATACCTGTGAAACCGGTTTAATTTGTCACAGCCAGCACTCTACAGACCCTCCACCTGAGACTGTGTTTATCCTGCTCTTGAAGAAGAGGAGTTGGGTCTGGCCCAGCAGAAAGTGCACTGGGTACAATTCTCTTCTCATTGACATAACTCACCCTGAACACAACAGCAGGGCTGCTAAAGGCCAGACTAAGGTTAGAGAAGAGACTCATCATGGGAGTCAGGGAGCAGGTATTGTAGCAGTGAAAGTGAACCTGTTTCGCTGCAAGGAAGTGTAACTATAATCAGAAGTATAACATTAAATTCATACAGTATATATGATATGGAATGACCTAAGTTCTTAATTTGACCGATGTTGTGGCCCACTTCAGTCAATTGCAAAAAAAAACTTTTAATTTGGCAGTGGCTCCTCCTGAAACAGCCATGAATCAATCTGTGAAGATATTAGGCTTTTCAGGAATTTAAACTGTAATTCTAACAGTGATCACAAGAACAGCAATCGCTGGAAGACTCGCCGCCTTCTACTTTGAAAATACCTGTGAAACCGGTTTAATTTGTCACAGCCAGCACTCCCGCAGAGAGTGATGAAAACTGTGCTGCGCACTCCTATTTGGCATTTTAGTTATGGAGGCGGAAAGACGCACCCCCCACCTCTGGGTGCCTGACCTGTCGCCATCTTTAACCATTCGTGTTCGAGTCGCAGTAGGTAGAGACACGTACGAAAAAAAGTTCATTCCAGCTACAATACATATATATTTTTGTGGTAAGAGGGAGCAAAACACCAGTATTTACTGCTAATAATTAGTGTACGATTTAAAGTTGAAATTCTGAGCCTAAATATAAAGTTAAAATCTCGACAAACGAAGCAATGTAGGAAATGCGCACACAGAAATACACAGAAAATAAATCCGTTCTGACATCTCAAATCAGTTTCGATCAAGGTCTCCAAAACGAACAAGAAAAAGAGCATTTTCAGAGAGCAATTACGCTGTGTTTATGTAGAATAAGTGATTAGATTTATGAGCAATCTAATTTTTTATTCGTTTAAAACAGTGAAACAGCTGCAAAAGATCAAGGTAGCGATTTATGTTCATTGTGCATTGTGCTGCTGTAATACAGTTTAAAATAATTAAAAGTCTAAACAGTATCAGCTTTATTTATGGGTTTGTGTTTGTACATGAACATGCTGTAGTTACAGTATACTGTTATTTCTTTAGATACGCGACTGCATGTTTTTTTCAATCCCTGGCAGGACCAGGCGTAAGAATGAGTCCATAAGAATCAAGTAATAGGTTTCATTGCGCTTTGACAGAAACCAAATTTCCCAAATTTAATATGTGCTTTTCTATATGTATTGTCAGTTAATTGTCCATAATATTGCTATTCTATTTTTTCAAAGAAATGTCACGGCGCTGGCTGGATTTGAACAAATCTAGTCGGGCACCTAGAGCACAGTACCACCCGCAAGGTCGCATGAGAAGTGGTGAAACAGCCCTACACAAACAGCATCAACAGACATTGTACAGCATATACTATTCTTGTGTATATAATTATATTGTCATTAATTTCTCTAGTGGTTTTTTGTACAGTAATTAATGTATCTATTTCGTGCTTTGTGTTGTTTTTTTTTGGTTAGTTTGTGATTTTCACTTTGTTTTTTTTTTGGGTGTGGACTTTGGGAACACAGTTCCTCATAATAAACACCATTGCACATCTTTGCAATTGTGGCTGTGCCATCGTTATTGTAATCTTCTATCTACGCCTCTAAACTCTGCAAGGAGGAGATTGTGACAACTGTACTTGATTGGAAACAAATGTGTGATTGGATCAACGAAATGCTGTGGTGTTACTTTTACAAAGACGGTCAATGAAAAAAAGAATGTGGACCAGGGCATTTACCACAGCAAGTCTTCCAGGTCCTGAAGCAGCAAAACAGGCCCAGACCATCACACTACCACCACCATATTTTACTGTTGGTATGATGTTCCTTTTCTGAAATGCTGTGTTACTTTTACACCAGATGTAATGGGACACACACCTTCCAAAAAGTTCAACTTTTGTCTCGTCAGTCCACAGAGTATTTTCCCAAAAGTCTTGGGGATCATCAAGATGTTTTCTGGCAAAACTGAGACGAGCCTTTATGTTCTTTTTGCTCAGCAGTGGTTTTAGGCTTGGAACTCTGCCATGCAGGCCATTTTTGCCCAGTCTCTTTCTTATGGTGGAGTCATGAACACTGACCTTAACTGAGGCAAGTGAAGCCTGCAGTTCTTTGGATGTTGTTGTGGGTTTTTTTGTGACCTCTTGGATGAGTCGTCGCTGCGCTCTTGGGGTAATTTTGGTCGGCCGGCCACTCCTGGGAAGGTTCACCACTCTTCCATGTTTTCGCCATTTGTGGATAATGGCTCTCACTATGGTTCGCTGGAGTCCCAAAGCTTTAGAAATGGCTTTATAACCTTTTCCAGACTGATAAATCTCAATTACTGTTTCTCATTTGTTCCTGAATTTCTTTGGATTGCAGCATGATGTCTAGCTTTTGAGGATCTTTTGGTCTACTTCACTTTGTCAGGCAGGTCCTATTTAAGTGATTTCTTGATTGAGAACAGGTGTGGCAGTAATCAGGCCTGGGTGTGGCTAGAGAAATTGAACTCAGCTTTCCAAAGATGTGATAAACCACAGTTGATTTATGTTTTAACAGGGGGGACAATCACTTTTTCAAACAGGACCATGTAGGTTTGGATTTTTTTCCCCTTAATAATAAAAACCATTCATTTAAAAACTGCATTTTGTGTTTACTTGTGTTATCTTTGTCTAATATTTCAATTTGTTTGATGATCTGAAACATTTCAGTGTTACAAACATGCAAAAAAATAAGAAATCAGGAAGGGGGCAAACACTTTTTCACACCACTGTATGAGAAAGACAAGCAGTTAGAAGTGCTACCGAAGTTAGAAAATGAAGCAGATACAGACACTAAAAAACAGCCTTTCTAAAAAGAAAGGTTTTGAGGTTAGATTGAAATGCACTCAGGGTGGGTGACTCTAATATCACTGGGGATGCAAATCCAGAGCCCTGGGGTGCAGCTAGAGAAGGCCCTGTCACCCACAGAATGTAGATGTTCTTGAGGTCAGCTAGAAGACCAGAGTCAGAGGGACAAAGGTTGCAAGGTGGGGAGTAGACAGGTAATAAGCCAGACAGGTACTGAATGAGGATGAGGATTTTGATGTTGACTCGAAACCTGATAGGAAGCCAGTGCAAGGACTCGAAGACAGGCGTAATGCAATTGCTTGCTTGCGACCTGATCAGGATTCTCGCAGTCAAATTCTAAACATATTGGAGATTGCTCAGTGTGGATTTAATTACCCCAGTGAGCAGGATGTGCAGTAATCAATTCTAGAAAAAGAAGCCCTTTTGGTTTCTCTAGTTCCATTAAAAGAAACTAAATCGGTGTGATGTTCCACAATGCAGCTTTTTTTAATGCTATACATGGCCGGTATTTAAATATGATGTTTGTGATTTAAACAAATTAATACAAGCAGTTTTTGAGGATTTAGGTTAGGCTGACTTATTGCAGGGCGCAAAGCATTAGGAGTTATGTTCAGGCTAGTAACAGCGTGTCTGAAGAGCTCTTGCAAAAAAGACAACATACTGTATGCAAAATAACAGCATACAGGTATGTTAGAAATGAATGCAAGGTATATGGATATTCAAGGTTTGGCTAGAATAAGAGATGCCAGACACTGAAGGAGAAGGATGGAAAGGTTGAAAAAGAAGCAAGGGAGGATGTACAAACAATCTACTAGCGGTAGAATTAAGAAAGTAAGAGGAGCTTGAAACAGTGAGAAAGAAAGAAATGGACAACAGAGAAGCTGGAATGTTGACCTGAAACTTCCTGTAGGAACAGTATAGTTAAAATGAAAATGAAGAGGAGTTAGGACAGGGATGAAAATGACAATGGGATTTTCACTTTCTCAAAGTAGTAGAAAATGATTAATCTAGAATAACTGAAAGTGTTATCTGTAGGCTGCAAAAAATGGCAGGTACAGTAAAATTAGACAAAGATAGTTTGCTACCATGTAGTAGATGAACAGACACAGGTTAAAAGTAAGTTCTCATGGAGCATGTTAAGACTAGGGATGTACAGGTAGGTAGGAAAAAGGTAATTTGGGGAAAGTTGAGGAATACACTGATAACCAGGACACTTCCTTAGAGGGTTAGGCATACTTTTGACAAATGCACAGGAGATGTTACAGACTGCAGAAGAAGATGATAAAGTTAACAGACTCACTGAATATCAACTCTTGAATGTTTACATAGATTCTGAAATTAGGATTGTATTTTAGATTTTGTGAAATTGCTAGCATTCAGCTGTGTGTTGGATGCACATAAAATGAAGGAATGGGCAAACAGCTGATGCTGATCCAGAGTCAGCATCTGAAGATATTTATATTTACAGGGAATTTATTTGCAGGCTAGGTATGGATACTGATGTGCCAGAGAAGTGGAAAAGCTGTTTTGTTAAACCAGCACTATAAAATAATTTATCCTGTGAGATCCTGCCATCTCATAGTGGGTTTAATCACTGTGTTTTGTTACACAATTCCTTTAGTTCCATCCATTTTCTCATGTCTTTATCCAGTACAGGGGAGCTGGAGCCTATCCTAGCAAACAATGGACACAAGGCAGAATACACCCAGAATACATCACAGGGCAGACAAGCACACACACCAGGGCCAGTATTCCCATAAGCCAATTAACTGACCAGTATATAGGTACAGTACCCGTAGAGTACCTGGAGAAAACCCACTTAAACCCAGAGTGAACATGCAAACCCCACACATACTGTACCCCACGAATTGAACCTGGGGCCCCAGCACTGCAGGACAGCAATGCTAACCACTGTGCCACCATTTGTTATCTTTCTAGTTCAAAGATTTCCATGCATCATTTAATTTTGAAAGCCACTGAGACATCTGGTGCTACTGTTGTATTTATGAAAAAAACTTACAAAAAGCATGCTAAACACTGCTACCCCGTTCCTTAGTTAATACTGTAGTGCCATGCGGGACGCTTTAGCATGTGAACGCAAGGCGGGCTGAGAAGAGCGCCTGGGAGTGGGACTACGGGATATAGTATATAGTGGGGCGGAGCCTCTTCCCTTCAGGTGTGTATGTGTGTGTTAGTGAAGGTGCAGCACTGTAACCCCTGTCCCTGTGTGTTTACCTTTCCCGGTTCAAGTGAATACATAAATGTGTTGTTCAACCCCATTCCCATGTCCCATGCCTGCTCCATTCCGTACCGAAACCCGCAGTCGTTAAAATACATTTAATTGTTATAAACAGTTAAGACTGTTTTTAATTGTGAAAGCAAAATTTTTTTAAATGTATTTTACCCTAAATTGTCTTTACTAATTTTGTATTTTACTTCATTTCCAATACTCAGATTTAACGTACATTTGAACAATGACATGAATTTCTAATATTAAACTAAATTAGACATAACATTCAGAAATAGTCGAGAATAGTTTTGTATTTGTTTTGATGAAACTTTGCAAAAATGTATAAAAACCTAAAGGCGAGTAAAATCTATAATCTTTCCACATCATGTCATTAGGGAGTACAATAAGCTCCTGCTTTGTTTAACAATGGTTTAAAAAGTAAATATAATTTGTGAGAAAGAAGCTGTCCTTAATGATAATTAAAGGAACAGAAGTCAAAAGAAATGATTTACGTTGCTTAATTTTAAAAACTAATTTATAAAAACAGACGCTGCAGACGGCTCATTCTGTATGACAGCTCCGCGTAAAAAGTGTGCAGTGTTGTATATTTTTAGGAGGGATGGGGTTTGTTTAGTTTTATTATCGTTTTCTTTTAAGTTGGATTTGTATAGTATATAGGGGTTGTGACTTTTTATGCGGTTTAAGCTTCACATTATTATTGTTTATTATTTTTATTTTATGTGTTGTTATGCTTAAAATCCTGGTTGTTGTTTTTTTTCTTCAAATGGGAATGTTGTTTTTCTCAACATATTTACAAACAACAATAATAAAATCTCCAGTTCACTTACTCCAGTGTTGGTAATTTACTTTGGGATTAATAAACCATTTGAAGAAAAACAACAACATTATAACTAAAAATAACTAGAAGAAGATGACTTCTAATAAAAAATATAATAATACTGAACATGTGAAGCAATTTTTATTATGGTTTAAAGTCAAAGTCTTTCTTTCTTTTTCCCTTTTCATTGTAGTTCCATGTGTCTCCCTGTTTCCCTTCCTGACAATTTCTTCTCATCTTTCTTTTTCCTTCTGGAACCCAAATTTTAAAGCAGCAGTTATCTTCATCATTCTCATCCATGGACATTCTGAGATGTATAATAACATGATGTTGTATATTACTGTTGAGCTAGGTGTTGAATATGATTTTTTTCTTTGTGTTTATGAAATTCAAGTGTTTTAAACGTTTAATTAAAAAGTAACTTACAGCGGAAGTTTCCAAATTGATCACGAGGAAGAAAAATCACCCGTTTTGTGCGCATAAAAACGTTTTTTTTTTAGCTAAACCCTTTTTTTATAGCTTTTAAAGTCATGCAATTCATAAGTTAGGCAGGGACACGTCATTGTTTCATTGTCATTGTTTCTTATGTGTAAAAAGTGTGCAGTGTTGTATATTTTTGGGAGGGATGGGGTTTGTTTAGTTTCATTATCGTTTTCTTTTTTCTTTTTAATGGGATTTGTACAGTATATACTGTAGGGGTTGTGTGTGTGTATGCTGTTTTACTGCTTAACATTATTATTTTTATTATTTTATTTTATGTTTTGTTATGCTTAAAACCCTGGTTGATGCTTTTTTCTTCAAATGGGAATGTTGTTTTTCTCAACATATCTACAAACAACAGTAACAAAATCTCCAGTTTACTTACTGAAGTGTTGGTAATTTACATTGGGATTAATAAACCTTTTGAAGAAAACAACATATAACCCCATAACTAACTAAACATAAATATAAGAAGATGACATAATAAATGTGAAGCAATTTTTATTTTGGTTAAAAGTCAAAGTCTTTCTTTCTGTTCCCCTTTTCATTGTAGCTCCACGTGTCTCCCTGTTTCCCACTGTCTCCCTTCCTGACAGTTTTCTTCTCATCTTTCTTCTTCCTTCTGGACCCCAAACTTGAAGCAGCTGTTGTCTTCGTCATCTTCATCCATGGACACTCTGAGATGGATAATGCCATAATGTTTTATATTACTGCTGAGCTGGGTGTTGTAGTGAAGACTTGGAAAGAAAGATGTGGATGAGCTGTGCAGATGTTCAGCTGTGCTCCTGTCTTTTTGTCTGCAGGATGTGGAACTGTGAACTAACAGAGAGATGCTGTGAAGATCTGGCCTCTGTTCTTCAGTCTCAACACTCCAGTCTGACAGAGCTGAATCTGGGTCTCAATAACCTGGGGGATTCAGGAGTGAATCTGCTGTCTGCAGCTCTGAGGGATCCCAACTGTAAATTAACAACACTGGAGTAAGTGAACACTGGCGATTTCTTTGTTTTTTATTGTTTTATTTAGGTATGCTGAGACACAGAATATTGCCATTTTCACATGCATTAGAAAAGAAACACCTAGGAAGAACAGAACAAAAAAGAAGGGGGGCACCTAGAAATACAAAAAACTGCTACGCAATCTTATACAAGTTCTTGTTTGTGGCTTCTTTGTTAATATCTCATTACTGAGAGACACGACATGCAACCTTTCCCATTTTACCCATCCTTTTTTACACATGTATATGTTGTGGTTCATCTATAATTCTGTGGATAATATTCTTCATGAGATTTCATTCATAGAGTCCTTCTTCATTTGAACACAAGGTCTGTCCAGCTTTAACCAGTTTCTAGTGATTTATTTCATGGCTGCAGTTCTGACAGTTCTAAACAAGTATCTTTCTGCCTCTGAAGGCCATTCATCTGGTGTTTGTCCCAGAAGAAAAATGACTCCTAATGAGGATTTTGTTTTATATTTCTTCAAGAAGCTTTCCCCAATTTATTTTCATACCAAAAAATGTTTACAATATGCCAGGTTTTCCTTGCAATTCTTCCAACTGTTTGTGCTCCCAAATTTATAATATTTGGCTTGTACTGTAGTTGGTGTTTCTTCCAATATTGAATATGAACTTTTTACTCATATTCTTCCATGAATGTGAATTGGTGGATTTATGCAGATTTGAATGGGTTTTAGAGTCTTCAATTGCTGTGGAAAGGCCAACCTCCTTTTCTCACCTGCGTCTTACTCTTGTATTCCTCCTGTATTTTCTGATATTTTATATACATCTGAAAGGATGTAGCTGTGGAAATAAGTTAGGTATGCAAAATTTACCAATTTGTTAACCTCTCATCTTAGGGTCTCATTTACTTCTTCTCAGCTTTGATTTGTGTCCCCCCAGTGTTTTCTCCTCTCTCTGTGTGCTTTGACCTTGCCTGTTCGTCTTGGACTGATTCCTGTGCTTTGAACCCTGCATGTGTATGTGCTTTGACTCTCCTTCAGACTCTCCCTGGTGCTTTCATCAGTTCCTCTCAGCTCAACCCCTGCCCTTTTGATCTTTCGCCTGCCTGCCCTGCTTGCTTCCAGCAGAACAAAGCAAAGTATTATGAAAGTAAATTCTGCAATTTAAATACAGTAATCACATAGAAAATAATTTGTATTGTGAAATAAATAAAGAAATAGTAATTTTGAGGGGTGTAGCAGAGGTAGTTCGGACACGGTGACATCATCGCCCTCCCTGTGCGTAGCAGGGACCTCAGCCGCCTGGGTTGAGGGAGGTCTCTTTTAGCTCATCCGGATGGTTCCCTGTTGCGTTATGCCGGAGACCCGGGTTTGCGCCCCAGGTGTTGCAGGACAAACCGGCAGGGTGGAGTGGCAGGGGGCAGGAGCCTGTGTGGAACCGCGATGGTCACGGTAGCATGGGACCCTGACTTTAAACCACACAAAATAGACATTCTAGTAATGGTCATTGAGAGGCATAAGGAAGGTCTGGAACAAAACAGAAATCCTGGAAGTACCTTCATTCTTGCTGTCTTCATGCTTCTCAAGAATGAGACAGGCAGCAGTTTCCATCTATTGAAGTTTTGCTTAACCTGATTTTCTAGCACCTCTTAGATACATTTGAATGTGTTTTATAGGTTTCTGGGTATTAAAATAGCTTAGCATTTTATTTTATCCCAATCCTATTGTAAATTAAAAAAAATGTTTACCTCCAGGGATATAGATTCCCTAGTAACAGTGCTTCAGAATTTCCTTTGTTTCCTATTTTGAAAAGTTGCTGTAGTCTGTGATTACATTTGTGAGAACAGGAAAAGATGTTGAATTTCTGCTGTATATACTAACATCATCTTTATTAAGAGCCTGATTGTACCCTTCTGTTGTCTTATACTCTGAGAGAATAAATCACTGGTGACAAGCATCTCCTTGTCTTCTTCCCCTGTATGAATTAAAGCTCTTTAACAGAATACCATCAGCCTGTTCTTGTGCATTTGGTTGTTTTTACATTGTATGTAGCTAAGCTATAAAACCATTGTGAAAACCAAATTCCCTACAAGTTTCAAATACAAAAGGCTGTAATACCCTGTCAAATGGAAACATGTTTTTTTCATTCCAGTTTTTGTGTTTAAAGATACAATTTAGTTTAGCCCAGCAAGACCTCCAGCCAAATAGTCAATTTCCACCTGGAATGATGTCCCCTCAAACAGTTTATAATAACTCTGCAATTACAAAATGTAATTATACACTAGAAGCATACAGTATACAGTAGAAGTCTTAGATTTCTTATACTGTATGACTTACTGTGTCCTCTCACCAGGTAGAAATATGCAGGATGAAAAAATCCCTGGTTTTTAAAAGATCAACTTTTCAAGTTGTATCCTTGTCAGCCAGCTGAAAAAGCTTGTACATGTTACCATATGTGTACTAGCTTGGATAAAACATCAAGACAAATTGAAAATATAAAATAAATCAACATAAGTTCTGTGAATACAGGACCCGGATTGATAATGTTCACATACCCAAAATTATTATTTAAAAGTATTAAAAGCTATTATAGTTATTGCTATATTACTATAACCCCCCCCCCCCCCCCCCAGTGTGTTGGGTATATTGTGTTATGTATTGCCTTGTAATTTGCACTATCTGCACTTTGCACTATGTGTATCCTGTTTACAATGTCTACTGTATGTCACCCCACAATCTGTATGTATTCTAATGCCCCAATATAGTGACAGGGAGACTATACTGTAAACAGGCTCTATCCTTTGAATGAGATGTAAAACCAAGGCCTGTCTGTGGTCATTAAAATACCAGGATGTTTCTTGAAAAGAGTAGGGTTATTACCCTGGCATCTTGGCCAAATTTCCCATTGGACTTTACCTATCATAGCCTCCTTATACTCCCCATCTATGAATTGGCTTCATCACCCTGTTCTCCTCCTCACTGAGAGCTGGTGTGTTGTGAGCGTACTGGTGCATCATCCAGATGGAGGTTGTATATTGGTGGTGGTGAAGGGGATCCCCATTATCTGTAAAGAGCTTTGAGTGGAGTGTCCAGAAAAGTGATATAAGTATAAGCAATTCTTATTAATTATTGTCTAATTTTATATGTTTTCATCAGCTTTTGATTTTTAGGTCCATTTTGGTGTGTGAGATCATTGTTATTATCGGTTTATGATAACGGCATCTGTAGTAAAAATGCTGTACTACGGTGAAAGAAAACTTTTTGTCTGTTCCGGTCTCATGGTTTGTTTTAGAAGATATTTTAGGTGACTTGTAAGTTGTAAAAAATAACCTGATTAATCATGATTAAAATTAATTTATGTTTTGGTGTGCAGCAGATGCTGGAGCCTCAGTTGTGTCACATCCTGCTAGAAAGCTTTCCACATGATGTAGAATAACATGACAAGTCTTCAACATTAGGGTCTACTGTTCTCCATAAGTCTAAGAGTCTATTAGATTGAATCCTCTTCAAATAATTATAGGTATTCCTGTAACATCACCTGCCAATAACTTTGCACATTAAGATGTGAGATTGCACATTAAGATACACTTACACCACGTACATATACTGTCCATAGTGTAGTGTACGTGTATACTGTATGTACATCAGTGTTATGTCAGCATGTCCAATTTTTCCAAGGACATAATATATAGTCACAAGTAATAGGTTTATTCCATGCTGAAAAAAAGAAGAAAGAGAACACAACGTTTCGGCCGTGGAGCCTTCTTCAGGTGTGAGAGAGACAAGGCAGTAGGCAAAGGTAATGTAGCGGGAGAACAAAGGCTGGGAGGGAGGAGGAGTGAGAGGCGGGAGCAGGGGACAGAAAAAGAGGCCAAACAAGAGGTGTGAAGTCAGAATAGGTGTAGAGAGGTGTGAAATGAAACTTCCAATAAATGGAGAAAATTTAAAAGAACAGTAGTCTGTCGTTAAGAGAAGGGAGAAGGTGTGATCCTAGCTGCAGAATCATTTTGGTTTCAGTAGTCTTTCTGATGTATGAGTTCGGAAAACCATCTTTGAGTACACAGACGGAGAGATTACAGTGGTCGTGGCCGTCAGAGGTGAAATGAGAAACAATGGGCTTGGAGAGATCTTTAATCTTCACAGCAATCTTCACAGGCCATACAGTATTGAAAAAAATAACAATCTGCCAACCAACTAAAAGACACTCATACAGTATTCATTTTCAAGTTTTGGCTTCTTGTTCGCTTACATCGACTAGTGAGCAGGAAGGCCAGTTTTATGTCACAATCCTCGCAAACTCTTGCTCTCGCCAGGGCTGAGACCAGCAGATTCTCGTCTTCCTTCACCAACATGGCAACCATGCAGTACTTTCACTTAGTTCATGATTTTGAACTGAAATTTGCAGAATTTTGCAATACTACTTTGATACCAAGAGTTAAAACCCTGTCTGAGAGCTTGGGACCTCTGAGTGAGGTGTGGATCAATATTGCAGGTGGGGTCATGATTTTGATTAGGAGCAAGTGGGAATTAAATAGAAAGAAAAGTTCCACTCAGTGCTCTATATTCAGACACATCTTTCTACTGTCTTCTTCATCCCACTGTGTCTCACCTTCCCCGTAATAAAACTGTGATGAGAGATATAAGATGCCTGATCTTGTGAGAAAAGCTTCCCCTCTCATTTCCATGTCTCACAGGTTTAAACTTGCTCCTCACTCTCTTGTTCCTCTTTAACTTTGTCCCTTTCTTTCTCTTGTCTGTTCTCCATCTGTCTCAATCACTCTCTTCACAACAGTAATGCCAGCTAGACCCTTTTCTGTAGTGCTGCTCAGTCAGTATAGAAGTGGCTATTCAACAGTAATACCAGAGTGGAGTAAGGAACACTCTGCTTCAACAGTGTGGACAGTGTTGCACACACCTTTTCCCAAAAATCTCAAACTCTAAAATATCAGTGCTTTCCCAGACTACAGGAGAGAGTGTGCCTGTGGCTCCCTGGGACCACAGTATGCACTTTGGGGAATCAGTAATAAGCATTGAAACTGACTCCGAGACAATAGATGTGTCCTAGGAATAAAGTTAAAAAGGATCAGCTGGTGATTGGGATTTCTCAAAGCAAAATTCAGATCACTCCAAATAGTGTCCAATGAGAAGTGTATCCATGAGAGACACATCAATTTCCAGCTGTTATAGATCCTTAAGGATTTATATCAGGATCCAAGTAACACAGTGTCCCCTGCATCTGTTATCTTACATAAGGGGTGACCCAGAGCTCCATGTCCCAGGTAACCCCATAAAAACACACAGCAGAGGGAAGTAACAAAGAATGAAAAATTTTGTATATTATCCCTAACAATGGCAGATGCAAATGTTATTTCCCTTATTCAACAATTGAAGAAAAAGAAACGGGCATCCATCAGATAAAATACAGGTTTTGATGAAAAACTGGACAGTGTGAGCCCCATGTAGTCTGATTTTAATATGTCTTTCCACTAGGCACCACACTGTAATTGGGTACAAAACAATGGGGTTTAATTGTCATTCTTTAAAAGTCAATTTTCTAAAGTTGTAGCTCATGAAAATACCCAGATTTTTTCCAGTGCTACTCCAGTGTCTTTTACTGAAACTGGGGGAACAAAGACAGCACATTCTGCATGAGGTTTCATAAAACCAGGTCCAAGGGTCTCAAATCCTCTCCATAATCTAAAATTATACAAATACTTACGTCCAGTTATAGACACACAGACACACAGGGAGCTCAGTTATAAATTTCTTAAAGATCAGAGTTTGCAATCCAAATTCTTTTCTTTGTAGTGCACAGTTTCTTCCAAAATGTGGACTTTTTGAGAGGTTTGAGGTGCCTGAAGTGTATGAACAATAAGTAGGCATAACACACACCCTCATTTCATACACCACAGCTGTCACACACATCTCTCACTCTTTCTATAAACTTCGTAGCCTTGAAATGTATTTCCATCAGTACAACTAGTGACATCACTGACCTGACAAGGTCTTAGCCTTTCTTAGCCTTTCAAAATAAAAATAAAATTAATATAAAATTCTGGAAATGTCCATTATTATTATCAGTGAGCTACTGGCAGTGACACTGACAAGGCAGACCTGTGTTGTGTATACACAGAGTGGCATCAGAGTGAGGAGCCAGGGAGGTTGTCTATTTGTTTTTTATCACGGGAAAGTGTGTTGAGTCTCAGCACGAGTGGGATGTGATGAAGAGAGACTCTGGGTTGTTAGTGTGAGAGGTCTGAGTGCGGGAGTGAGTCTCTAGAGACAGTGTGTGTGTGTGTGTGCGTGTGTGTGTGCGTGTGTGTGTGTGACTCAGCCTGGTGGTGTCAAGTGAGGATGTCAGAAGCTAGAGGAGGACTTGGAAGTCGGAGTGCTGACTGGCCGTGAGGGGACCAGTGAGTGTCATGTGGGAGCAGGAGGCTCCAGATCAGGGAAAGGAGGGTGTGTGAGAGATCAGGCTCGTTGAGTCCAGGAATCTGCGACAGAAGGGCTTGGCTCAGTGAGGGACCTACATTATGATCTCGGAGGTGATCAGATAGAAAGGACAGTGGAGGGAGTGAGCTGGAGACTCAGGGCCTGAGAGTCTGCAACCAGGGGACCCAGAGGTCTCTGAGGATGTGTGCCCCATGCTCTGGTGCCATGATGAGGGGGAGAGTACATCACCACTCTCAAAGGAAAAGTTCCCCAGCAGGCTATGAGGGGTGTGTCTGGAGTGGTGGACATGCCTGTTCATGGGGGTCACTACCACTGTGATAGCACGGTATCATGAAGAAACGTTGTTAGTTTTCTAACTAACCTGGTATCTATTTCAGTGGTTGTTATGGTCCTCAGTTGGAGAGTTATTTTTTCCCTAATTGTTTTCTCCTTTTTCTCTGGGTGCTGCCAATTAATATATTACGCAAATGAGGAAGAAGCATTTAAAAGGGGAAAATTAGACTTCAAAAGGGGGAATACTGAGAGATCGGAGAATGTGAATGAGGTTAGTTGAGTGGTGTGTTTTAGGGATGGGAGAAAGACATGTTGTGTGCTTTTCTTTTTTGCTTTTGGTTTTTTTGGGCTGTTAGTTTGTCGGGAGGGGGGGGGGGGGTCTTTTCTTTGTCTTTCCCCTCCCAATTGGAATACAAATGTGCTCCTCTGCCTCCCTAATAAAGTTGATTTGTTTTCTCAAACATAATTGACTCTCACACATTATAATAGTAATTTTAACAGAACTAATGTACAGTACTCTATTGACAATGGAGTCCAACTGTATTTATATTAATGGTATTCAAGTGAAATGTACAGATGGATCCCAAGTCTAAAGATTTCCCCTGTGGTAGACAAAGTCTGAGGCAGAATTCTGGTTCATACAGACTCGCTCTCTCTTGACCTGCTGTTTTGTTCTGAAGTTCAGTTTCCTGACTCGTACAAAGTGGATGCAGTCACATGGTCGATTCCTCTGCCAGATTTTGATTGAGATTGTTTATTGCTTCACATTTTGATTATGTGTTGTTATAGTTATAACCTTGCTTGTTTTTGTTAAAATTGTTTATTTTCTTCAAAAGACAATGTTGTTTTCCTCAACACATCTACAAATAACAATCAAAATCTCCAGTTCTCTTTCTCCAGTGTTGTTAATTTACATTTTGTATTAATTCAACCATGTGAAGAATAACAACCAAAGCTATAACTTTAACAAAACGCCATAAAATGTGAAGCAATTTCTATTATAGTTAAAAGTCAAAGTCTCTCTCATTCTATTTCCCTATTCCAACCATTGTAGCTTCATGTGTCTCCCTGTTTCCCACTGTCTTCCTTCCTGACAGTTTTTTCTAATCTTTCTTCTTCTTTCTGGAGCCCAAAATTTGATGCAGCTGTTATCTTCATCATCCCCATCCACAGACACTCTGAGATGGATAATGCCATGATATTTTATATTACTGCTGAACTGAGTGTTGTAGTGAAGACTTGGAAAGAAGGATGTGGATGAGCTGTGCAGATGTTCAGCTGTGCTCCTGTCTTTTTGCCTGCAGTATGAGGCTCTGTGAACTAACAGAGAGATGTTGTGAAGATCTGGCCTCTGCTCTTCAGTCTCAACACTCCAGTCTGACAGAGCTGGATCTGAGTGTTAATAACCTGGGGGATTCAGGAGTGAAACTGCTGTCTGCAGCTCAGCGGGATCCCAACTGTAAATTAACAACACTGAAGTAAGTGAACACTGGTGATTTATTTTTATTGTTTTATTTAGATATGTTTAGACTCACAGCATTCCATTTTTCACATGCATCAAAAGGTAACACCTAGAAAATACAAAACAAAAAATAAGGGTGACATATAAAAGTATTTTTTGTCTAATTTTATACACGTTCTTGTCTTTGGGCTCTTTGTAAACATATGATTACTGAGAGGCTCAAAACACAACCTTTCCCATTTTTTAAAATATATACTGTATATGTTGTAGATTTTTAATTCTGTAGGTAATTTTCTTCTTGAAAGTGATTCTAGATTTGAACACTAGGTCTGTCCAGCTTTAACCAGTTTCTAGTGATTCTCTCCAGGAAGGTGAACTAGTGGATTTATGCAGATTTTCATGTTTTTAGATTCTTCAGTTGCTATGGGAGTGCCAGCCTCCCTTTCCATTTGAATCTTACCCTTATCTCTTATATTCCTCCCTTTTTATAATATTTTATATACATCTGAAAGGAAGTAGCGATGGAAGTGAGTTAGATTTGCAATATTTATCAATTTGTTTATCTCAAGGTTCTTCCGGATGCTATTATCATATTTTAATTTGCATGCAGTATGATGCGCCACGCCCACCGCGTTTTGACGCAGTGTACTCCATGCATTTTGAATGGCTGGATCTGTATATTAAATACAGGGGACCTGCGATGCTTATTTTACATTTTGGGATTATAATGAATCTGCAATGATGAGTGCATTTCAAATCATAAGGAAACTACCAAGTACAAGATAACATGTACCATAACAATCTCCAATTTATATCACAAAACAGATGAAGTGTCAATGTATGGGTAGTGCCATATTGCCATCATTGTCTGTGATTCAGAATGAGGCATGCCTTAGACCAAGTGAATTTTGCTACTATGTTAATTCTAAATATTTTCATTTAACCGACACATACAAGACAACATGTTTTAGATTCTTTTAAGTATTGCAAAAAAGAAACCTGCCAACCAACTAAAACACACTCATATTTATTTTCATTTCATTTCGTGTTCACTTGCAGCGACTAGTGAGCAGGAAGGGCAGGGTTTATGGCATAATTTGCCCAAAATCTTGCTCTCGCCCTTGGTGAGACCAGCTGATTCTCATCTGCCTTCGACAACATGGCAACCATGCTGTACTTCCACAGAGTTCATGATTGTGTTCTTAATTTGAAATTAGAAATTTTGAGATACTATCAGTTTATTTTGTATCGGATATTTAAAACCCAGTCTAAGAATTTGGGACTGCAGTTCCCCTTTTAGATGGTGTGGATCAATAATGCAGGTGGGATCATGATTTTGATTGGGAGCAAGTGGGATTTAGTTCCACACAGGGCTACACACTCAGACACATCTTTCTAAAGTCCTCCTCATCTCAGTGTGTCTCACCTTGCCCAGTAATAAAACTGTGATGAGAAATATAAGATACTTGATCTTGTAAGAAAAGCTTCCCCTCTCATTTCCTTGTCTGACATGTTTAATCCTGCTCCTCACTCTCTTGCTCATCTTTTACTTTGTCCCTTTCTTTCTCTTGTCTGTTGTCCATCTGGCTCAATCATTCTCTTCATAACGGTATCTGCCAAACATAACAACAAACAAACATAATCTGCCAGGTGTTTGTCCATTAATTTCTATCTAATATTTTATAATTTTGTTTGATGATTCCCCAGTGTTTGCTAATCCAACTAATTTGGTATCATGAAGAGCTCATTGGTATAAATTAAGAAGAGCAGTGGTCCTAGTACAGATCTCTGTGGTACTCCAATAATTACATCACTGCAGTTTGACTCTTATCTTATTTCCTTTCTCTATTTATTAAATAATTCTCAATACAAACACACATTCTCTTTGCCTGTATTTTATGAATTAATATTTTATATTGAACTTTATTAAAAATCTTCTGAAAATGTAAATACACGGTATCATATCGCCAAGCTTGGTTATGTAAGACCTACCTTCTCTAAATCCCTGTTGACTTTTCCATGTATGTGATCATCTAGTTTAGTTTTTATAATTTGGCCTTCCGTGTAATAAAAATCAGACTTTATTGGTCTATAATTGCTTGGTTCAGTTTTGTTATCCATCACGTGGATTGGCACTACATTTCCATTTGTCCATGGTTTTAGTGTCTGTTGGAAGAGTTGTGACAGTGGCTTCTGAATACATGTACTCTGACATAATGTAATATGATTTAAGCATTAATATTATTAGCCATAAACACTGTCATGCACAAATCCTTAAATGAATAACAATAATAATAAAACAATGACAATCTGCAACAGTTCAATTTTTAGATCCATTCATTGTGATTTTTGTTCTTACAGAACCGGGTGGATATAAGCCTAACATTGAAGAAGATTCCTTAGTGGAGCAAGGTGGCAGAATTATCTTTAAAGAGACAGAACAAGCTCCTCCAGATGTTCATCAAACACCACAGTCTGCAGACCTGCTGATCAAACCCCTCTGAGCAGACTGTGTGAAGGACTGTGTTTCCATTGTGCTCTAGTATATGTGGAGGGTAGAGACAGGTCTCTCTCCTGCTCTGGGTCTGGACTGTGTGTAATTGGATGAGTATGAGTTTGTTTCTAATCTCTAGAATTAAAAAAGATTGTCTTAAATATATAATTAGTTCTGTTGGTTTGTTATGCACATTTTGTCTTAATAAAATTGGATTTTGCATACAGTACATGTAAGTTTTTTATTTTGTGCAGTTAATTCCTAGGAAGACAGCATGGTAGCACACTGGTTAGTATTGCTGCCCAACAGCACTGGGACCCTGGATTGAGTTTCAGGATGCTATCTGTGTGAGGTTTTTATATTCTCTTTGTGTTTACATGGGTTTCCTCCAGCTGCTCCGGTTTCCTCCCACAGTCGTGTCCCATCCAGATTGTACCCTGCTTTGTGCCCATGGATTTCTGTGATAGGCTCTGGCTCCCTCATACAATTTCAGTAATAAGATTATTTCTGTGTGTAGAGTGGATTATTGTGTATGCAGTTTGTCTATATAAAGGGATCATTGCAGGGATGTGGATTTGGACTGTGTAAACTGGGTCCACTCTGGCTTAGGCTGGTAATAATAATGGTTTGAACATGTATTTTCAGTTTTTCCCATAGAAAGGTACTGCTGTTTCTTCTGTAGGTCCATGATGCACCTGAACCAGACATAGTGCAGAACAGGAATGCATGAACATTTGCAAAAGCTTAAATATAAACAGTGTGTTACAAAAGAACATGGTTCCTTGAAGACCTTCCACAGGTCCCCGAAGAGGAGAGGGCAAGGCTAGAGAGGCCTCTGTCCCTGGAGGAGCTTTCCACTGCACTCAGTGGCTTGAGCAATGGCAAGACCCCTGGCCTCGATGGCCTGCCGGCCGAATTCTATCATGCCTTCTGGGCTGTGCTGGGACCTGACCTGCTGGATGTATATTTGGAAAGTCTGGAGCAGGGGGACCTGCCACTGAGCTGCAGGAGAGCTGTTGTCACCCTGCTGCCTAAGAAAGGGGACCTGTGTGACATTAAGAACTGGAGGCCTGTTGCCCTGCTGTGTGTGGATTATAAAATCCTGTCCAAGGCTCTGGCCAACAGGCTGAGGGTGGTGCTGGGGTCCGTGGTGCACTCCGACCAATTGTACTGCGTGCCCGGAAGGTCAATCTTTGATAACATATTTCTGATTCGAGATGTTTTGACCACCTCCAGACTATTGGGTTTAGATACAGTTCTCATTTTGTTAGACCAGGAAAAGGCCTTTGATAGGGTTGAACATCAGTATTTGTGGAGGACCATGAGGTCCTTTGGGTTCAGCCCCGTCTTTGTTGCCATGATTCAGGTGCTATACAGTGACATCTTCAGTGTGCTAAAGGTCAACGGAGGGCTGAGTGCGCCGTTTCCAGTGCGGAGGGGAGTCAGGCAGGGCTGTGCACTCTCAGGAATGCTCTACTCCCTTGCCATTGAGCCTCTGCTACATCAGCTGCGCTGGGTCATCAGGGGCCTGTCCATCCCGGGCTGCCCCGATTCCACTGTCAAGATCTCAGCGTACGCTGATGACATCATGGTCGTGGTCGGAGGAGAACAGGATGTCAGGGCGCTACAGACAACTTTGAATGATTTCCAGCGGCTATCATCAGCCAAAGTAAACTGGGTCAACAGTAGAGCCCTACTCCTGGGGGAGTGGAGCGAGATGGGTCCCCCAGTCTTGCCAGAGTGGCTCAGCTGGACCAGAGGGGGACTCAAATACCTGGGGGTGCACCTGGGGGATGAGGCCAGCATGAAAAAGAACTGTGAGGGGCTCCTCGAAAAAGTGAAAGGTCATCTGGACCGCTGGCGCTGGCTGGTCCCCCAGATCTCCTACAGAGACCGGGTTCTGATTGTCAACACCCTGGTTGCTTCGATGTTGTGGCATCGCCTGGTGTGCCTGGAGCCACCAGCCGGACTGGTCGAGGAGCTGCAGGCCACGCTCCTCGACTTCTTCTGGGACGGACTGCACTGGCTGCGGTGGGGCATCCTCTATCTGCCCAGAGAGGACGGAGGGCAAGGATTCATCGACATCCGGAGCCGGGTGGACGCCTTTCGCTTGCAGGCAGTGCAGAAGCTGCTGTTCGCCCCGGCCTCGCTGTCCTGGAGGGAGCTGACCTTCACCCTGCTGCGTCGAGCAGGACACCTCGGGCCCGACTGTGTGCTCTTCCTGATGGACACCAGCAGGGTTGACCTGTCTCCACTGCCGCCTTTCCAGCGCAGTCTCCTGGAGGCCTGGCGGCATCTGCGCATGCAGAGAGAAGAGGAGCAGACTGGTCTGCGCCAACATCACACAGCTCCACCACCTGCTGGACGTGGATCAGGGCTGGGACTACACTCGCGGCGGTGTGTAGACAGGTTTCTTAGTCAGCTTCGTTATGCTCTGCCTCTCGAGGAGATGCTGCTGGTACAGGGTCTGTTTGAGGACCATCGCCTTCCAACCACACAGCCTCCTTTCCCTGGTCTGCTAGTATCTCCTGCGCTCAGTCCCGGACCGACGGGATCTCTCCTTGAGCCCCTTGCCTCAGAGGAGATGTCTCTAGCTGGTGTTGGGGGGAAATGTCTGTACAGACTAGTCGTAACATCTAGGCACCAGGCCCAGCTGTCCGCGCTCCCTGACACTCCCTGGAGGGCTCGTCTAGGAGTGCCGGATGATGTCCGGCCTGCCTGGGGTAGCCTTTACAGATTTCCCCTCAACAAGAGGGCTGGTGCAATGGAGGGTCCCGCACACCATCCTGGGGGTCAACTCATTTGTGTCGGTTCTGGACCCGGCGGTGTCTGACGCCTGTCCCTTCTGTGCTCAGAGGGAGACGGTGTTCCACTGCTACAGCGCCTGCCCCCGCCTGTCGCCCATGTTTGCCGTACTGATCCGGCTCTTCACCAACCTTGGCCTGGTCTTCAACGACGTTATTTTCGTGCTTGGGGTGGGTCATACGAAAAAACAGAAAACTCAGACCCTCCTCGCCAACCTTCTGCTGGGCCAGGCCAAACTCACCATCTACAAGACTCGGAAAAATAAGATCTTTGGTTCCGGGTCTGTAGACTTGGTGAGGATGTTTGAAGGGTTGGTGAAGAGCAGGATATCGTTAGAATTTTTGTTTTATAAATCTCGTAATGACCTCGGAACGTTTGAAAAGCATTGGTGTTTTGGAAATGTCCTGTGCAGGATTGTAAATAATGAAAGATTATTATTCCAATTATGATTTTTTCTTTATTCTTAAAATGGGGCTTTAAAACTCAAGATTAATACTTTGTTTTTTTTTCTGTCAATAAAGTTTGATTGAACTCTCTCTCTCCTCTCTCTTTTCCACTCTGTTCTTCCTCTCTCACACTCTTCCTCTCCTCTCTCTTTTCTGCTCTATTCTTCCTCTCACACTCTTCCTCTCCTCTCTCTCTTTTCCACTTTATTCTAGAAAGCCAGGACCAGCTACTGGAAAGCTGTCTGATCAGGGTGAGTCTGTGAAGTCCAAAGACTGGTCAGTTACTAAACTGAGAGATCTGTAGCAACTCCATCACAGGCTTGAAGCTCCGCAGTGATTAATGTTTGGGCACAACACACCAGGGTATAGTTCTGCACATCTGTGCCACTCACATCCTCTCTAGAGCACAAAGCTGTTGGCCTTTTGGTATTGGTCCCTTCCTGTATTGTCCAATCTGAATTTTTCTTAAGGCTTGACATCCGGCAGGTTACATCACCTCATCAGCTGTGCCCAAGGGCTGCACAGTGGTGCAGAGCTGAGCATAGCAGCCCTGCGGACCCCAGGTTCAATCCCTGACCTGGAGTGCTATCTGTGTGGAGTCTGCATGTTCTCACCTTGTCACATGGGTCTTACAGTCCAAAGCTGTGCTGGTGGGTGTGTCTGTGTGTGCCCTCTGATGGCCTGGAGTCTCCTTGCCTGACTTGTAACAGAGGTCTTAAACCCAAGCAGGAGCTAAAATATAGGTATCTAATGAACAATCTGTCAGAACTAACGCTTGCCATCTACAATTTCAGTAGCAGGCTGATATACAATTTTGGCTCTGCCTAAAGGAGAAAGGGCATTGAGTTAAATAACGAGGATGTTGGATATGTACATGTGCAAGAGAGTAGTTCAAGACAGGGCAAACCCCCAGTCCTACTGAAGCCTTCAGTGACTTTTCTTCTGCGCCATTCTTTGAGATTAAAGAGAGAATTCCCCCCGTGATGTTACCAGGTTAGATGTTTAACCAAAGTGAAACAGGAAAAATACCTTTTTTTTCTGTCATTAGGGTCTTAAGGCATTAAGGATCTGCGCCTGTGGCTGGAAGGGTTTGCCGGTTCAAATCCCGCGGCCGGCAGAGGTATCCTACTTCGTTGGGCCCCTGAGCAAGGCCCATCACCCCAGCTGCTCCAGGGGCGCCGTATAAATGGCTGACCCTGCGCTCTGACCCCCAGCTTCTCTCCCTGTCTGTGTGTCTCATGGAGAGCAAGCTGGGGTATGCAAAAAGACACATTCCTAATGCAAGAAATTGTGGCTGATAAAGTGATCTGATCTTGTCTTACACGAGGAAACTCCAAGGCGATGATTACAACGTTGGAGTTAAAGAGGACATTAGGCACCCTCTCATGGCTTTGGGCAGAATTACAGGCTGCCCTGCCGCACCTCAGAACAGAAGTTACATCTTTACACAAAAGGTGGTGGGGGTGTGGAACCAGCTACACAGCCATGTTGTTGAAGCCGATACCCTGGCTTCTTTCAAGAAACAGCAGGATGAGATCCTCAGATCATGACATGGGGGTGGGGGCAGTTCTATACACAAAGAGTAGCGGGGGCGTGGAACATGCTGTTGAAGCCAATGCTCTGGCTTCTTTCAAGAAACAGAAAATGTCTGCTATGATTTTAAGATTCTGCTGGATGATGCTCAGATGTGGGCCTAGCTAGCCTGGCGTGATTCAGTTGCTGGGTGAAAAGGGAGAGTTTGGTGCCCAGCTTGTCCGTGGTTCATTGCAAACGATCACCCTGCTTACTTACAGCCTGGAGGAGGGAGGTAACTGTCAGGTCTCACCACTGGAGGTGTCTATGTTCACTTTGAGCCTCTGGGCAATATGTGTATTTATAACTCTCCAGAACCTCTGCAGACTAACCATTGGGTACTATTGGCTGCAGAGTTTGTCGTGAAAGTCGTGAACTTTGCGAACATACCGTTTGTTGCAAACTCACATTCAAATTCCCAATCATTGCAACATGAAGCGGCCCTTCCTGCTCACTAGTCCCTCTGATGACTAATGTACCGAGGTGTACGAGTTAATAAGTTCAGGTTCCAGCAGAAATGTTCCAGCCTGATCTGCAGGTAGAGTTAACCAGTGAGTAGTATTTAATAATAATAATAATAATAATAATAGCTTACACTTATATAGCACTTTTCTGGACAGTCCACTCAAAGCGCTTTACAGGTAATGGGGACCCCCTCCACCCCCAGCAGTGTGTACCCCCACCTGGATGAGGCGCCAGTCCGCTCCCCACACCCCAGCTCTCAGTGGGGAGGGGAGCAGAGTGATGGAGCCAGTTCAGAGAGGGGGGTTATTAGGAGGTCATGATGGGTAAAGGCCGGGGGGAAATTTGGCCAGGACACCGGGGTAACACCCCTACTCTTCTCGAGAAAAACCCTGGGGTTTTTAATGACCACAGAGAGCCAGGACCTCGGTTTTACGTCTCATCCGAAGGACGGCGCCTGTTTACAGTCTAGTGTCCCCCGTCACTATACTGGGGCATTAGGACCCACACAGACCGCAGGGTGAGCGCCCCCTACTGGTCCCACTGACACCTCTTCCAGCAGCAGCCTCAGCTTTCCCAGGAGTATCCCCTCCAGGTACTGGCCAGGCTCACACCTGCTGAGCTCCAGTGGGGCTGCCAGTGGGGAGCTGCAGGGTGATTTGTCAGTGAAACCGTCTGAGCAGTATTTCTACTGGATTAGAGGAGCTGGATCCACAAGCCTGCTTGTTTACAGGGTCACAGGGCCACTTCACCTCACCAGAAGTCCTGCTGCCTCGTTCTGAAGCACAGACCTGCAGATTTCCTCTAGTTTGTGATGTGAATTGGAGGTTTTACAAGTCACTGTTTCCAACTGACTTTCATTGTGGTCTGAAATGCGCTCCTCAATGCCGATCCTTTCGATCCCCGACACTATAAAAATAGCCTCGCACTGTGGATAATGGGGATTACCGATTGTTTTGTTTGGCAAGTGGTTGTTAAGGCTGGATTTGCACAACAAAGAGTTCCTCCAAGCCTCCTGGGTGATACCGCTTGCTGTAGCCTATTCATTGTCCCTGAGCCCTGACCAGACTCCCACTTGGAGTGATGGCTCTGTGGCTGAGGATCTGCGCCTGTGGCTGGGAGGTTGCCAGTTCAAATCTCGCAGCTGGCAGAGGAATCCTACTCCCCTGGGCCCCTGAGCAAGGCCCTTCACCCCAGCTGCTCCAGGGGCGCCGTATAAATGTGCTCTGACCCCCAGCTTCTCTCTCCCTGTCAGTGTGTCTCATGGAGAGCAAGCTGGGATATGTGAAAAGACACATTCCTAATGTAAGAAATTGTATATGGCTGATAAAGTGATCTTATCTTGTCTTACACGAGGAAACTCCAGGGCAGTGATTACAACATTGTAGTTAAAGAGGAAATTAGGCACCCTCTCATAGCTTTGGGCAGAATTACAGGCAGCCCTGCCACATGTCAGAACAAAAGTTACATCTTTACACAAAGGGTGGTGGGGGTGGGGAACCAGCTACACAGCCATGTTGTTGAAGCCGATATCCTGGCTTCTTTCAAGAAACAGCAGGATGAGATCCTCAGATCATGACGGGGGGTGTTCTATACACAAAGAGTAGCAGGGGTGTGGAACATCCTAACCCAGCCATGCTGTTGAAGCCAATGCCCTGGCTTCTTTCAAGAAACAGAAATTGTCTCTTGATGTAATCTCAGGTGTGAAGGCCACTATCCACCCACCCATTTCCTCACTGCTCCCCCCAATTCAGGGTGCACAGGGAAGCCGGAGCCTATCCCAGCAAGCAACGGGCACGAGGCAGGGTACACCTTGGATGGGATGCCAGTCCATCACAGGGCACACACAGACAGTCACATCAGGGCCAAATTTTCCCCAGAAGCCAGCTCACCTTCCAGTATGTCTGGACCGTGGGAGGAAACCGACACGAACACGAGGAGAACACGCAGACTCCACACAGACAGCACCCCAGTTCTGGAACTGATACCAGGACCTCAGTGCTGTCAGTATCTTATATAAATAGTTGAAGTAGGGAGCTGCGTCAGCATGACTTGGCGACAACGGAACAAGTGAGGATTTATTCCACGCTGAAAAGATGAGAGAAAAAAAACACAACGTTTCGGCTGTAGAGCCTTCTTAGGGTGTAGTGTTATTTTTGTTATTTTTTCAGCATGGAATAAACCTTTACCTGTTGCTTTGATATAAATATACTTGCTTTCTTTACCTACAAGGATCAGAACTGAACTCTATATGATTAAGGCACAGTGTCAGGTTTCACGCCACCTGCCCTGACCGCGGTTGGAGTTTTTGCCAAGTCATTGCGGGCGCAAGGGATCGTGGTGAAATTGCCCGCATCCAGCAGAAACGTAGAATGAAAACAGGTGTCCAGTAGAAGAGACGGTTACACGGTTAGGCAATAAGTACTGGGCTTTTCGAAATATTGTGTTTTCTTGCTGATACCCGGCGTTTTCAGAGATTTCCCAGACTTAGCTTTGTCGCTGCATTTAAAGACACATCGTTTTATAGTGTCCCCCTTTAAAAAATAAACTGTAAATGAACAGAGTACCAAGGGGAACCCTGTCTTTCCAGAAAGCACGCTTATTTGTGTTGAACACAAAGTTCTGCCGTTTTCTAAAAAGTCATAATTAGGCTTGTCACGAATCCTTCGACTCTTGCTGGACACAAATGACCGTAAAACATCTACCGTTAAAATCAGAAGGAATTGTTCATCTCTTTATTTTTTACCTGTTCACGGGTTCAACCTGTAATATTTTAGCGGGTTAAAATGTGTGTTTATTACATTTAACAACATTCAATCGCAGTCGCGCCGCTTTAAGATGAAATATGTTCTTTTTTCCAGACGCGTCTCTCCCACTGTGACGAATGGAGTGGTCTGAAACCCCCTCAATTTTCTGAGTAAAATTGAAAGACGGGTCCAAGCACACCGAATAATCAACGGGCCTCCCTTTAACACGGCAAATGAACCAGCTCCAAGGGCACAGCGGTCTGAAAGTAGACTTTAACAGAAGTTAAATATTCTTCGTAATATTTTAGAGCGCAGGGTGCCTATTTTTACAGTACATCAGTGCACCTCAGGGCGGTGTTCATCAGGTACCTAAGCGATATTACCTCAGGGTACCGCTGTAACCAGGAGCGCAGATCTGACGGTCACAGCCTGATGTAGCTCTACATTAACAATAATATTAATTGCTTACACTTATATAGCGCTTTTCTGGACACTCCACTCAAAGCGCTTTACAGGTCATGGGGATCCCCTCCACCAGCACCAGTGTGTACCCCCACCTGGATGAGGCGCCAGTCCGCTCCCCACACCCCAGCTCTCAGTGTTGAGGAGAGCAGAGTGATGGAGCCAGTTCAGAGAGGGGGGGTTATTAGGAGGCCATGATGGGTAAAGGCCAGGGGGGGAATTTGGCCAGGACACTGGGGTAAAACCCCTACTCTTCTCGAGAAACACCCTGGGATTTTTAATGACCACAGAGAGTCAGGACCTCGGTTTGACGTCTCATCTGAAGGACGGCGCCTGTTTTACAGTCTAGTGTCCCCCGTCACTATACTGGGGCATCAGGACCCACACAGACCCCATTACATGCACCAATATTCACATGTATTTTTTATAGCGCCTTTCACAACAAGGTTGCCCCCCAGGGCGCAAACAAGCAGGGGATCGTTAGCAATGAAACACCGGAATGTATCTATACCGCAGCGCTGTATGAGTTAGCGATGTTTTTTTTTAAAAAAAAACTACTGCGTTGCGAGTAATTGCGATACGTCCCACCCCCTGCGTCCGCTGTGCTTTCCTGAGCTCCCAACCCAACCGGTAGCAGGAGTTTGCGTAGTTACCAGGGTTTCACCAATTTTTTCACCAAAAAAATCACTCCCACCCACCTTGAAGTATATATATGCATTTGTATGTTTAACGCCGCAGCTGAATCGGCCGTTTCGTTTTGCGGTTTATACTCATATTTTCCACCTTGGTCCAGAGCGGCTGTATTTCAGTTCTCTGCTAGTTCCGACAGTAGGCTATTTAATTAATGTGCAGCTGGGAGCGACTGAGCACTTTCCTGACTTCAACACACGGTGTGGCACAGTAGGGGACACAGTAGGGGTGGGGAGCCACGTCAGCAGGCGTAGTCTGCAAAGGAGCAACTAATAGGTTTATTCCCGGCTGAAAGGAGAAGACAGAAAACGCAACGTTTCGGCTGTGAAGCCTCCTTCAGGTGTAGGACAGTGTGGTGATGTCTTGTGAATGGCAATCCTACCGCGAAACGTATTGCTCTCGTTCACCTTAACATTCACAGTCTCCATCTCGACATTCAAACGTGTACAGTATGTTGTGGGTCGCCTTTAAGAGAAGAGCATCATTGTGGTCTGAATAAATGAGTGCTTATTAATCATGTTCGCATATCCCAGTAAGTCGAGGCGGAAGCTGCAAGGGTTAACAACTGTTGTTTTAAACCACCGCTCTGTCAGTGTGTCGTAGCATCACGCCCTCAAAGATTTAGGGACGGCAGTGATTTTTTTACCCGAGACGAGCGCCCACTGGTGTTCATGTTCCACCACAATGACGAGGGAAACGCACCCATCCAGCTTCGAACAGGTTCTGGCAAGTCAGGGGCGCCGGGGAAACCGGATCTTATCCCGGCAAGCAACGGGCACAAGGCGGGGTACACCCTGGACGGGACGCCAGTCCATCACAGGACACACACAGACACTCGCACCAGGGCCAGTTTTCCCAGAAACTAATAAAACTACCAGCATGTCTTTGCACTGTGGGAGGAAACTCATGGAAAAATAGGCAGAACGTGCAAACTCCACCCAGACAGATGCCCACAAATGGAACCCAGGGCCCAGGTGCTGCAAGGCAACAAGACTAACTGCTGCGCCACCCTGTCAACTCTCTTTCTATTTAATTTGTAATAATTTAGTTTTGTAATAATAATAATAATCATAATAATTGCTTACAGTTATATACCGCTTTTCTGGACACTCCACTCAAAGCGCTTTCCAGGTAATGGGGACCCCCTCCACCCCCAGCAGGGTGCAGCCCCACCTGGATGAGGCGCCAGTCCGCTCCCCACACCCCAGCTCTCAGTGGGGAGGAGAGCAGAGTGATGGAGCCAGTTCAGAGAGGGGGGTTATTAGGAGGCCTTGATGGGTAAAGTCCAGGGGGGAAATTTGGCTAGGACAGTGGGGTAACACCCCTACTCTTCTCGAGAAACACCCTGGGATTTTTAATGACCACAGAGAGTCAGGACCTCGGTTTTACGTCTCATCCAAAGGACGGCACCTTTTTACAGTCTAGTGTCCCCGTCACTATACTGGGGCATCAGGACCCACACAGACCGCAGGGTGAGCGCCCCCTGCTGGCCCCACTAACACCTCTTCCAGCAGCAGCCTAAGCTTTCCCAGGAGTCTCCCTTCCAGGTACTGGCCAAGCTCCCACCTGCTGAGCTCCAGTGGGTTGCTAGTTGTGAGTTGCAGGGTGATATGGCCACTGTTCTGTGCATGAATAGAACAGAAATTGTTAGACGCAAATTATTATTTTTTCCATTCCACTCCATGCTTGCTGTTTAAGTGCTCACGGGGCGGAAGACAGCCTTTGCTGTTTTGGAATACACGTGAGGAGCTGGCCTGGCTGTTTTTATCCGATACAGTTTGCCCTGAAAGGCGCAGTGATAACTACATGGGTCTCATGGGTCTGTGGTCCCTGCAGGCAAAGTGATCTCCTATTCCGAGCTCAAGGCCCTCCTGGGGAAGAGCCCAGACCTGCTGCTGGTTGACGTGCGCACCCAAGAGGAGGTGGACAAGGGGAAAATTCCGGGCTCTATCCACATTCCCGGTAAGCCTCCTACAGCCCGGCTCTTGAAAACACAAGGCAGGTCCTAACGAGAGGAGGGTGGGGGCATTCAGCCATATCGAGCCCATTCTTGAACAATAAACAGGGTGTCGGGTTCAACAGCCTGGCTGTGCAGCTTGTTCCATACTCCCACCACCCTCTGTGTAAAGAAGGACCTCCTGTCCTGATTGGAGGATCTCACCCAGCTGTGCCTTGAGAGCAGCCAGGGTAGGGGCTTCAACCACAGGTCTGGGCAGCTTGTTCCACACTTCCACCACCCTTTGTGTAAAGGGGTATTCCCTGCCCTGACTGGAGGATCTCACCCAGCTGTGTCTTGAGAGCAGCCAGGGTAGGGGCTTCAACCACAGCGCTGGGCAGCTTATTCCACACCCCCACCACCCTCTGTGTAAAGAAGGGTCTCCTGTCCCGACTGGAGGATCTTATCCAGCTGTGTCCTGAGAGCAGCCAGGGTAGGGGCTTCAACCAAAGGGCTGGGCAGCTTGTTCCCCACCCCCACCGCCCTCTGTGTAAAGTGATGCCTCCTGTCTTGACCGATGGATGGCATCCAGCCATTTCTTAGAAAGCAGCTGGGACAGAGGAGTTTTAAAGCCCCCTCCCTGGTCTGGATTTATGTTTTTTGACCTCTTTGTGTAAAAAAATGTGTAACATTCTGAGCCAGAAGACCATGACTAACATAATCTGGGTTTCTCACAGGCTAGAGCACAGCTGGGTCTTTCATATATACTGTCAACTCCCTTCAAAGAACGATCAAAGAAATCAATAACCAATAAAAAACTCAAATCTGAGCGATAATGTAAGTCCTGCACCTATCGCAATGTTTTGCTCACTTTCCACCCAGAAGCCTGAGGAGTCTTAAGTATAAATGAGCAAAAACCTAGTGTTAAGGACTGTTTTTTTAAAAACTTTTAGGTTAGATACTAAAATTAAAAGTGAATTCATATTTAAGTGCCCACACTTAATTTATGATGTTGCTGAAGCTTCATCAGGGGATAATTAATAATCATTTATCATTTTATTACTAATAAAATAAGTAATTGGAGCGGTGGCTAAGGATCTGTGCCACTGGCTGGAAGGTTGCCGATTCGAATCCTGTGGCCGGCAGAGCAATCCTACTCCGTTGGGCCCCTGAGCAAGGCCCTTCACCCCAGCTGCTCCAGGGGTGCTGTATAAATGGCTGACCCTGCGCTCTGACCCCCAGCTTCTCTCTCCCTGTCTGTGTGTCTCCTGGAGAGCAAGCTGGGGTCTGTGGAAAGACACATTCCTAATGCAAGAAATTGTATATGGCCGATAAAGTGATCAGAACTTAAAATTATATATATAAAAACAATGATTTAATTAATTAAATAAATGGAATCTGGTTCTGTTTGAATATATTTCCATTCCCTTATGACCTACATGATTTCCTTTCAGGGTTTTATTACTGTGAAGGTGCCCTGAGCTTTTGCTTGGCCTCACTGCGTGCCCACTTGCTTTAATCTTGTCTATCCGAAAAGGCCTCGTACCCGGAACCCCACCCTCGTCCCCGTTTCTTCCGGATACCAGGGACTGTTTGTAATGCAGTGGCGCGTTTCCTCTCCCGCCCTGTAGTGGGCGCTGTGGAGCAGGAGCTGGCCCTGGACCCGGCGGCCTTCCAGGACAAGTACGGTGTGCAGAAGCCCCCCCCAGACGCCCCCCGGCTCGTCTTCCACTGTCAGATGGGTCGCCGAGGGGCAACGGCCACAGAGACAGCACGCGCCCTCGGATTCGAGAAGTATGCTTTCCTGGCGATCCATTTCGCCCTGTGCCTCTTAAAGCTATTTCAGTACAGGCCTTGCAATCAGCTGCTGAGCCGCTAATTTGTTCCTTCTATCTGATTAATTAATCCTGTTGGTTCGATTTGGTAATTAATTGATGAGCAAGCCACATCTGAGATGGATCACCCCGTCCGACAGCACCCTGTCACTGGATTAGAGGGTGTCGATGAGGAATTGCTGGCGCTGGTGATAAAGGGCGCCTCCTACTGGTCGACGCCAGGAAGTACTCCCGACAGCTTTGGTCTATGAGTTGGAGCCGGGGTCTCCTCGGAGTTTCCCCCGGGAAAGATCAGGGTTCTCCCAGGGTGGGGATGACCAGTAGGTGTGTTGGGAAGAGCTTCTCCTACTGGTGGACACTGAGAATACCGATCGGGTCAGTTCAGGCTTAGCTCCTGGGATGACTGAAAGTTGTTATTGCAGTTATGTCATGTAAGTAGGGATGAAACTAATTCAGTTCATCTTCAGCAGGGAAACCAGGATATAATATTGAGAGGAAACGGTATTTGAAGTATCTTAAGGGAAACTTGCTCTCCAGTGCATCACAGTGCATGCCACGTGGTGTTTTTTCCTGCTGCTTCTTGAGTCCTTCGTAACTGAGGGCGTTTTCTCTCTCTCTCTCTCGTTACTTTCAGGGCCCGGAATTATGCTGGCGGGTATAAGGAGTGGGCAGAGAAGGAGAGGTGCTGAAGTTGCCCGCGTCGCTATATAAACCCTGCGGGTTTTTGGATCTCTGTATTCCGAACTTGCAACCTAGCGAAAGTGATCAACACACACACTGCTGTGGAAATGCCTACACTTATATAGCGCTTTTCTGGACACTCCACTCAAAGCGCTTTACAGGTCATGGGGATCCCCTCCACCCCCACCAGTGTGCAGCCCCACCTGGATGAGGCGCCAGTCCGCTCCCCACACCCCAGCTCTCAGTGGGGAGGAGAGCAGATGAAGCCAACTCATAGATTAATTCACAATAGCAGATGAACGTTTTCAGCATCAAAAATGTACCTACTGTAACAGTTTTACTCGAGTTTTCTAGCATTTTGAACAGCTCCGATCTAGTACTGCTGCTCGGTGTGTGGGGAAAACTAGGTTTCAAATGTCATCATCGAGTAAAATCTCAAATTCCCTCCGGCAAAACTGCTTAACGACGTGGTCACAAGATAAACTACTAATGAGCGGCCAGCAGAAAGTGTTGCAGTGGCTGATCTCACCGGCTTTAACCATCTGATTTAATTGGCTCGTAGGCGGGTGTCCTCATTAACAGCGTCCTCTCCTCTCTATACATAGTTTAGAAAATTTAAAAGGGTTCTGGCTGGGCTGCAGAAACACAGGTCAGGACAGTCTGTTAGCATGAAGCATGAAATTGCAGTAGGCGATACCAGAGGCAGGGTGTAATCCGAATTCACGAGCGCATTCAGTAATTAACGAGAAACCGTAATTAACGAGCCCAGGACAGCTGCCCTAACAAGTAGAAGAACTTCCTGAGCGCCGTATCCGGAAGGAATAGGATGAAGATTCGTGTTGCTTTGACTACAGAGCCTTCCGATATTGCTAATCGGTCAACACTGTTGTCTTCAATTAGGCTGTGAAGCTCTTAGCTTCTAGCAGGAATGTCGCCTTTAAATTGTATCTATATGTAATATGATTCTTCACAGCAAAGAGAAACTAGATCCAAGACACGGTTTTAGTCTCTTTAAGCCTGAAATTACCAAATGCAAAATATCCCAGACATCTGCACAGCAGTGTGTATGCTCACAAGGTCTGGAGATGCTAAAACGTCCTTATTTTAGATTGTTAAACTGGAACTGAAATAAAGCCATTTTCCGTTCTGGACATCTGGTCGGTTGTTTTTGTTCGACGGGCTTGACAAAACAAAACGAACGTTTTGTATTCCATACCGAAAAGAAACGAGACACCGTCGTGGTTGAGAAACAGCCGGCCCTGTTTTCTGTTTTTCAAGGGTTTTTCTACTTTGGGCTTCGTGCGGTTTCTCTCTTTTTTAAAAAAAAACACCTTCACCTCCTCTGGATCACAATCCGGTGTTTCTCCGACGCTGCGCGGCGTGTCGGAAAGCCGAGCTGGTGGCTGCTGTCGGGGCGGATCTGTTGCGACGTTTTTTTTCTCTTTCTCTCCTGCTGGTTCTCTATAATCTTTTTTTTCCCCCTGGTAGGTTTTCCCATCTTTGGATCTTTGAGTCCTGGTGCGCTGTCTGCTTTCTCTTCCCGAGTTTTTTTTCCCCTTCATTAGTCTGCTCGAGTATGGAATTTAGTATGGAAGCGACTTAGTAATTCTTTAGCTCAGCTGGCAAGACCTGGGTTCGAGCCCATGCAGGGGGGCGCGAACCCAGGTAGGGTAACAAGAGGACAATGAAATATGGGCTTTTTCGAAGTCGCAAATGTGAGATATAAAGTCGCAATTCTGAGTTACTAAGTCGCAATTCTGAGATACCATAGCGCGTTTTTTTTTTACTCCCTGGCGGAAAAGGGCTTCCATAGGTTTAGTCCAAACTTTTGCTCCGCTTGGACTTAAGCGTCTTGGGAGGGTGAATTTGTTTTATTCCTTTACGGTTCTGCTTCTGAAGTATAACCTTCCTCCCCCTGTCTCTGCCCCCCTCGGTTCATCGCAAGCTCTGCCACCTTTCCTTTAACGTAGCGCTTTTCTAATATTTGAAACCCCCCTCTTTTAAATCGCCTTTAGGCCTTGAACTGGGCTACATTTTTATTTTTTTGAAGAGTATTCTGTCATTAGAAATTGCAGTGTTGAACGGTGTTCTCCATGAGCATTGTTTCAGGGTTAAATAGGTTAAGAGTCAGGAATAGCCCATACATATTAGCTGTAACTGTTAAAAATGCCAGTGGATTACATGCCAAATGCAACAGTTTAAAAAGCTGAAGCCTTTTCTTTCAAACTTATGCTTTTAAGTCATCATTCCCATTTAGGGCAAAGCAGTGCAGAGAGCCATATAGGCAAGAAACAAATTGTGAAGATATATCACTTTTCCTAAAAATCCTTTCTGTCCTAGAACACAACCATGCCATCAAACATCCTCCATGTTTTCTAATTATCCTAACCCTAGCTAAGGGTTTGACTATAATCCGATCAAGTCCGTTGCCTTCAGCAGTTGGTTGAAAGGGATCGGATCAATAAGATGATCTCCTCTCCTCAGGATGAAATGTTTCCCTCCAACTTGCTCCTTTGCCACTCTGATGGTGCTACAGCCTGCCTGCTCGGATGTCGTCCCTAGGGGGCGCTCTTACAGACGGGGGGGAGCTCGATTTCAGCTGCCACACCCCTCTTTCCTGACGCTTCCTCGTCCTACAGGCGTCTGGGTCCCTGTCAGGTGGTCTTCAGCCACACGCGGGAGGTAGCAGGTGGTCAGAGAGCTGTACCAGATTGCCATCATTACGGAAATAAGCTCTCTATAATGACAAGAAACACCTGCCTTTGCATTTAATAATAATGATGATGTTGCTTTATTAGCCCTATACAATTTCTTGCATTAGGAACATGTCTTTTCACAGACCCCAGCTTGCTCTCCATGAGACACACAGACAGGGAGAGAAGCTGGGGGTCAGAGCACAGGGTCAGTCATTTATACAGCGCCCCTGGAGCAGCTGGAGTGAAGGGCCTCACTCAGGGGCCCAACAGAGTAGGATGCCTCTGCCAGCTGCCGGATTTGAACCAGCAACCTCCCAGTCTCAGGCACAGATCCTTAACCACAGAGCCGTATAGGCAATTTGAACCGAGATCTTCCCCAACACAGTGTGTTCGGGAGATGTGAACCCAGACTCTTGCCGACCACAGACCAGCCCCCTTCACGACAAGCCACAGCGCCACAATTGTCTCGCGTTTGCCCGCATTTGTCTCAGGCGGCCCTCCCCCAGCCTTGCAGGTGCCCCTGGGCTGATCCCTCCTGGGGGGGGGTTCAAGCCTCCAATGGCCAGGAGGGCTGCCCGTTAACCAAGCAGGTTAAGCCAGTCGCACAGTGTCGCACCAAGAATTCCACGCGCTCACTCCTTGGATGTTGGTGTCCCCGGTGAGCTATCGACGACACCTCAACACTTCAGCGTTCCCAGCTTGATTTTAAAAGCCGGCATCCTTATGCTCCAGTGCTACAGCTTGAAGGCTATCGGGATGCGAGATTGAGTCCCGCATATCACCATTAACGTTCGCCCATTAATTCTTATTTATAATCATCGCCATAGCTGTTCTCATTATAATCATCTTGATCATTTTACACTTCTATAGCGCCTTTCGGGACCCTCCACTCGGAGCTCTTTCCAGGTCATGGGGATCCCCCTCCACCCCCCAGCAGTGTGTACCCCCATCCGGATGAGGCGCCAGTCCGCTCCCCACACCCCAGCTCTCAGTGGGGAGGAGAGCAGAGTGATGGAGCCAGTTCAAAGAGGGGGGTTATTAGGAGGCCATGATGGGTAAAGGCCAGGGGGGAAATTTGGCCAGGACACCGGGGGTACACCCCTACTCTTCTCGAGAAACACCCTGGGATTTTTAATGAGCACAGAGAGTCAGGACCTCGGTTTGACGTCTCATCCGAAGGACGGCGCCTGTTTACAGTCTAGTGTCCCCCTCACTATACTGGGGCATTAGGACCCACACAGACCTCAGGGTGAGCGCCCCCTGCTGGCCCCACTAACACCTCTTCCAGCAGCACCCTCAGCTTTCCCAGGAGGAGTCTCCCCTCCAGGTACTGGCCAGGCTCACACCTGCTGAGCTCCAGTGGGGCTGCCAGTTTGTCCTTTGTCTTGTACTAATGCAGTAGCTCCAAGGTTCTGCACTGTATTTCCTGTGCTTCTAGCTCTGTTTACGTTACTTTAAGCGACACACTGACGGCAGACTCTTGCAAGAAGACACGGGCTGTATTTTGACACCTTATTGGCAAAAACGTGGAAAAGTGCAAGTCTAACAGTCAATAATAAGACTGAAGATTTAACGAGAGGGAGCAGTAAAAAAAAAAGTAGGAATCCCATATAGAAATGCAGCATAAAAAATATTCAAAATGCCCTTTATTTCCAAAGTCAGCATTTCACTTTGTCTGTGACAGGTGCAGATCAGCTTTAGGCTGCTAACAATGTTTTTTTTTTTAAAAGCAAGTTTTACAGATTTTTAAGGTGCAGATCTAGCAAGAGAACACAGAAGAGAAATGCCATCTTTTCACAGGATCTTTTTCATCTTGCCTATGGCTTCTCCCCTAGAGTAGAAGGAGTAAGAAAAAAGACGAGACTCTTATTTCACATGCTGTGCGTTAAAACAACCCAGGAGACAGGCACTGTTGTTCAAAAGCTAGAGATATTATTCTCCATCAGGCTTTCTGCCGAGTACTTTTCCAACTTGGTGTGGAAACAGTCCGGATCTGTTACCGTTAGGGGCAATTAAAACCGATTTTTTTTTAGCTTACAGTGGATTACAAAGGATCTGTACTCTGCAGTACAAAAAAGCAGCCTTTTATCATGATCTGCTGAGAAGAGCAAAAAAATGTTCATGATGAGGGATTGCCTGTCAATTAGGCCTGGTTGATTCATGCAGTTGAACAGCTACTGCAATACTTCCTATTGGCTGCATATGTACTGTATAGTTCACCTTGAGTATTCGAAGACTCGACTGCAAGGTAAAGTAAAGGTTTAGAAGCCTCACCAGAGTGCCCTTGCATGGATAACATCCCAAATTGCAAGAATAACTGAAAACACAACTGAAGGCACCCCGAGTCTCAAAGCTGATTCCTGGAGAGTGTGGTGTGTTCTGCTTTTATGCATGGATGCTCCAGCTACGGTGCTCAAGGGAACGTTTCCGCAGGTGTTTCCTCCCGGCGGCTGTCAGGGTGTATAACACTGCCCAAGGACTAGGCTAGGACTGTTAGCCCCTCATCTGCTAATCTATGGACAGCATGGTGCTCCATTGTACTTTTTGGACTATCTGAATAAACCATATTTGCACATATTTTATTGTTTTTACAGTGACTATGATCAGCATATTTTGCACACACCTATGTATTTATTTTTATTTTATATTTGTTTTGTATAATTTTTAATCTATTCTGATGTCTGTTTTTGCTTGTCTTGGGCTAGACTATAAGACAATAAAGTCTTATCTATTTATCTTATGGTCCAAAGTCACTAAGTCAATTCATTAACCTCATTATGGACTTCATTGAACTAATAAAGGTTTTTTTTCGTTTCTTAAGATCTTTCACAGTTGGTTAAAGTACACGTTGGTACACCTCCGAGCCTTGTTAGGAGCACTGTCATTATCCTGTTTGTTAAATAATTAGAGCAGGTCCTGACACCCCTATTCTAAGTGAAATGTTGATGCTCGTGTTGCCCATTGGAACTCCTGATTGTGTCTAGGATGTCTGCACTGCAGTGTAAAGAGCACCTGCCCCAAAATGCCTTTTACAGCAATCCACTGCAGCGTGGTTTGAGAGGAGAGAAATAAGTATTACAAAGCTGACCTCAGACTGAAAGAAATTCATATTTTAAAAAAGCATGACACCTGTGCTCAACTGAGTAAATACTGCAACACATTTTTTTTCATGGATCAGTTATTGGAAATAATAAAAAGGTTACAAAACCAACTGAAAATAAGTAATTCAGTGGTTTTCAAAACTATGCATATCTGTCAGAAAGTAAGAATCACAAAGTCCACATACTTCTGTTGCCTCTGTGAGCATGAGGTCACAGTTCCCAAAGGGTGACTCTCGTTGTACCGAAGACAGGAAACAACGTGTTGAATTATCAAGCGCCCTGGCATTCTTTAAGTGCTAGTAAAGCATAATAAATCTCTTTTGGTTTTTGAGGGCTCTTGTCTCAGGTGCAAGAAATCGCACGTCTTGCCTTAAAGCCAGGTCTTCATCCCCGGTCCTGAAGAGTTTCGCCAATTCACTGCTTGGAATCCAGCGATGGCGAAAAACCATGTTTACTCGACCCAAGATCCTTTTAATAAGGTGACTTTTTTTTAAAATAAAGCACTTAAAAGATCATTTGGCACCAAAAAACAAAAGTGAAGATACAGCATCCCTCCAGCTAGACTCGAGTTCCCTTTAATTAAACCGATGACCTGCTTCCTTGATTAACTTACAAGTGTCGCCCAGTTGAGAGACGATAAAACAGGCGATTCAAGATGACTTAGTAGACCAACTGTCAGGACATCCTGTGACCCTCGTCCCGCGCCAGAATTCCTAAAAACTCAGAATTCTCTCTTTTACCTGGACCATCATCTCTGGAGTCGAGCTTCCAGTCCAATTTTTTTTCCCAGGTAGTCAGGAAAGGGCAGCTCTTGTCTCAGAGCGAGACAGCGCTATGACCTGCCCGGACGAGAGCTGGGACGTTTGTTCGTTTTTACCTCTGTGCTCGCGGCGGCCGGGCTTTGAAGGAATTGGGCGATTTCAGTCCTGGGGGAGGGGGGGGGACGCTGCCGCCGGCGATCTGAAAAGTCGGTCCGAGCCCCCGGAGCTGCGGGGATCTTCCGAAACTTCCGATAGGGGCCCGGGATTTCAGAGTCTTTCGAGACAAGGCACCAAAGGGTAACGTCCGGCACACGAAGGAACAATCTTGGTCCTCGATGTTTAAAGGTCACAAGGGGAGGGGGGAACAAACTTATTCTACCAAGGGATCAGCAGCCCTTTTTATTGGGGGTCTTTGTTTCAGTCTCTGCACTGGTCTCTGAGGGGGGGGGAACTGTGTGGGGGGGGTGCCCCCCTCTTTTATCAGCGTCTCTCAGCTCGAGCAGAAAGAGAAATCCGCCAACGGAAGCACTGAATGGAAAGCGTGAGTCCCGCCGCCTGGCGTTGGCGGACGTGGCCGGGAAATGCGTTTTATTCATGTTTTTGGTGTCTGTCGTACAAGACGTCTGCGCTGCGTCCAGACGGTTTTGCTTCACTCGTCCGGGCGACGATAGGAGAACAGCCCTTTAGGAAGAGGCCTCGAGTTCAGTCAGGATTGCGGGAACGCACGAGTCAACTCGCCCTGCTGACGGCTCCTTCCGGATGGGCAGCCAATCAGGACGCCGGGTGGCAGAGCCTTCTGGGAGTCGGCCATTTTAAATAAGGTACCTGGGCCGGATGCTACAATCTGTGTGCGGGCTTTTCTGCGTCTCTGCCCCGGTCCCACCCCCTCCCCGACACGACGACAGCCGGGAATCTGTGTCGCCCGTGAACTCTATCTCTCCCCTCCTCCTCGTCTCGGCAGGGCCCCAGAGGCACCCTGCCACAGGAATGCTGGGAAATGACTGGAAGCAGAAGGACAATGACCTGCTGGGAGACCCGTGAGCTGGACGAGCCTCGGGGGGGGGAAGGGTGGGGGGAAGGCAAAGGGGAGCTGGGAAGAATGGAGACAGAGAGTGACGGGGGGGGGCAAGAGGGAGAGAGAGCGCAGGCACCCAGCGGGGGGCGCTAGGGAGCCCGGCCGCGGCGCACGCAGACGTTGGGCTTGGCGGCGTGGCTGAAGCCCTGCTTGCACAGGCACTTGTAGGAGCCCGGGACGTTGACGCAGCGGCCGTTCTGGCAGGGGTAGGCCCGCGCGCTCAGCTCCGCGCACTCGTCGATGTCTGGGGGGAGGAGAGAGAGAGAGAGAGAGGGGGGGGAACACGTGTCAGCGACTCCATTTGGCACCACCACCTCCCGAGGAATTCTCTGCTCTTTCAAATGTGTGTCCCCACAACCCTAACGTTATCCTACAGAGACTCCACCGAACCCGTCCCGACAGTCACTGGGGGGGGCCTGGTTTGGTAGCTTGAATACATGCAACACAGCAAAAACAGACTGAGCAGGACTGTGAAGACCAGCACCATCGCTGGTGCAAAACAGCTACAGAAGGCAGAAACAAGCAGTGCAGAAGACCAGTACAATCACCGCCCGTCATCACCTTACACAGCGGAGATCATTTCGAACAACATGACACCTTCCATCCAGATCTGTCGATTTAGACCACCTCGATTCAAGTTCAGTACAACTAGGTTATCTTTTATTCCCACAGCTATAAACCTGCTTTATTTGGAGAAAAAAAATCATTGCATATTTTATTTATATTTATATTTAATCTCCTAATGCATGTCTCTTATTAGGTAATGGGTTCATGTGGTGTTAAATGTATTGCGTGCTTTGTTGATTCTGCCTGCAAAGTAAATTTCGGTATCTGGGACAATAACAGGAAGGACGTTCATTTTTCGGCCCAAAACTAATCCAAAACTAAGCAGCTGTTTGTGTTGGGAGAGCCTGGTGGGGGGGGGGTGTCTAGCCCAGTTACTCTCTCTTAAGTGCTGGAGCACTGTTCTGCCATCACTACGGCCAAAAGAGAGGAGAGAGAGATGGATGATGGGAAAGGATGCAGCAAGAGGGGGAATAATGGGAAGGGAGGAAGGAGGAAGAGAGATGGATGATGGGAAAGGACGCAGCAAGAGGGGGAATGATGGGAAGGGAGGAAGGAGGAAGAGAGATGGATGATGGGAAAGGACACAGAAAGAGGGGGAACGATGGGAAGGGAGGAAGGAGAGAGGAGTTTGGAGGTTCTGTTCTGTAGGGTACCTACCGATGCAGCGCATCCTGGTGTGGTCGAGCCTGAAGCCAGGGTTGCACTCACACATGGTGCCCAGGTAGGAGCGCACGCAACGCCCGTTGGCACAGCTGCACTCGTCCGAGTCCTCTTCCGAACTGTCTCCTTCTGGGAGAGAGGGACAGTGAAGGAGGAGGAGACAGAGAAACAGGTGGTGGAGAGAGAGAAAGGGATGACGGGAAAGGGCACAAGAGGGGATGATGGGAGGGGAGAAAGGAGGGAGACGTATAGGAACAGAGAGGAGAGAGGGATGATGGGAAGGGGCACAGCACGAGGGGGGGATAATGGGAAGGGAGAAAGGGGCACGTGAGATGGAGCAAGGGAGGGGTGGCAGGAAGACACAAGTAAATGAGAACGAGACAGTTAGGGGGAGGGACAACATAGCAACATGCTACCTAGGTACAATTCTGATCCTGGTGTCCCGAACTCTCTTGTACCTTTAACAGTCAATGTCTTGACTTCATACGAAGTAAAAGACTATATGTATTAACTATACTATAATAAACTACAATTTACTATACTATAATATATACTATATTAAAAAATAACTCTTTAATTGACTAGTCAGGTTGAAATAAAAACCAGAAGGCCCTGCGGGATCTGGACTGGAGAGCCCTGCTTTAGAGGGATTTAACTGGTCATTAACTTGATGAGACCCAAAATCCAGGAGCACCCAGGCCGTTCGCCCAGTTCTGTGCAGTAACCAAGCCCAGAGGCGTCTGGGGCCGACGGCGCCAGCTCACCGGGCTTGTAGTTGGAGAACGCAGCCAGGAACTCGCCTTCCCCGTCCGACTCAGTGTCCAGGTGCAGCTCGCACAGCCGGTTGAAGATAACTGGCCGGGACAGAAAGGGAGATGGTTGGCCCCCCTGTCCGCCTTGCAACGAATCGTCCGGGCTTCGCGCATTCGTAGACACAGAAAGGCATGCTGGGAGGGAGGGGGCGCAAACAGGAAAACTGCGCCCCCGGGTACACCAAGCAGCTTTCCGATCATGCGATGTGTGCTGGGGACCACATTGACGATGGTGACCGGTCATGAATCCATGATTTGAACCGGCACTGATTTTGCAACACAGGGTAACAGTTCTAGCCTGCCTGTACGCATTTCTTACGAACAATACAACGGTAACAATTTAAAAATATATATATATTTTTTTAAATGGGAACCGTAGTCCCTAACCCTAACCCTAACCCTAACCCTAACCCTAATCCACTGACGGTATCGCAAAATTTGACAACATTCCGAATTAGGCACAAAATACTTTTGGGAAAATGCTGGAGAGTCTCCGTGTTGTCGAGGGTTTCCACAAATTGTGACATGAAGCGGCCCTTCCTGCTCACTAGTCCCTGTGATGACTAATGCACTGAGATGTACGAGCGAATAAGTACAGGTTGTGCAGCAGACATTTCAGCGCAGAAATGTTCCGGCGTGATCCGCAGGCAGAGTTAACCAGTGAGCAGTATTTGCCAGTGAAACCGCCTGGGAGAGAAGAGCAGTATTTCTACTGGATTAGAAGAGCTGGATTCACAAGCCTGCTTGTTTAGTGTCACAGGGCCTAGGTTAGGTTACCCTCATCCTAACCCTAACCTTAGCCCTAGCCCTAGCAGCAGGGCAGGGAATCCTGATAGCTTGACTGCACCCTGGGTTGCTGGGGGAGTCTGCTGTACCTCCTGGAAACTCTACCATGGCGAAGGTGCAGCAGATGGGGGTACCTGAGTTGCGCTGGGGGCAGGTGCGGCACTCGGGACCCCAGCCCCGGCCGTAGTGGCAGCAGCACTCGGAGTAGGTGACCCGCAGGCGGTTCTGGGGCATGCTGCAGATCAGGTCCTCGTCCACCTGCAGGAAGCACACGTCCTTGTGGGCAGCAGTGCGGTCTGGTGGAGGAGGAGAGGAAGAGAGAGAGAAAGAGACACAGAGACGCCTTACAGGTCTGGGAGCGCCTTCCCAGAATGCCCTCGCTGCGGAAGAACGCTCGCGTCAAGAGCTACTGCGTGTTCTGGGGGCGGCTTGTCAACTTGAACGCCTGCTTAGCTTCACCGGCAGCCCCACTGGAGACTCAGCAGGTGTGAGCCTGGCCAGTACCTGGAAGGGAGACTCCTGGGAAAGCTTAGGCTGCTGCTGGAAGAGGTGTTAGTGGGGCCAGCAGGGTGCGCTCACCCTGCGGTCTATGTGGGTCCTAATGCCCCAGTATAATGACGGGGACACTATATTGAAAATGGCGCCGTCCTCCGGATGAGACGTAAAACTGAGGTCCTGACTCTCTGTGCGGATTAAAAATCCCAGGGTGTTTCTCGAGAAGAGTAGGGGTGTTACCCCGGTGTCCTGGCCAAATTTCCCCCTGGCCTTTACCCATCATGGCCTCCTAATAACCCCCATCTCTGAACTGGCTCCATCACTCTGCTCTCCTCCCCACTGAGAGCTGGGGTGTGGGGAGCAGACTGGCGCCTCATCCAGGTGGGGCTGCGCACTGCTGGTGGTGGAGGGGGATCCCCATGACCTGTAAAGTGCTATATTGGTGTTGTTATTATTCAAAACGCGTCTCTGAGGAGCAGGTCAGGCCAGATGGCGTCACTGAATCTGTTCTCGAACCCTGCTTCCGTTCTCGACTGCTTCAGGATCAGCTCTGAAACAAGCCCCCCTCCCCTCCCAGATCCTGCTGCCCAGCCTTTGCTGACGGAGGCAGCTCTTGACCTTTGGATCATTCGGTACAGCGGCCAGGCTGGCGAGACGAGCCGAACAGGTCCGCTCTGCGGTGTCATCTCTGACCTGTTTGCGGCACATTCCTGTATTGACGAATCACCCAGAAGCCAGCAGGCGCGTGCAAGAAACCAAACAGGGCCAACGGGGCCCTTGTGCTCTGGTATGTTCTGTATTAATCAAGGGATTTCAAATCTCATGAGATTGCATCACTACGACCTTTAACACCTGACATTGATTCGTTTTAGCTAGATTTGTACGGCATACTGCCTTGGACTTTCTACAGGGACCTTCATTCGGATTTGAATCAAGTGTGTAGGAATTGGTGTGCAAATCCACACGCATATACCTGTTTGATAAACCTGGTGACATTTTTAGCTGCTGCAACAGTAGTTGTATACAGAAGATGTAGGAGAACAGCACTGTTCAGAAGCTGGAGAGGACACCCTGAGAGAGCAGGCAGGCATCTATTTAAATACCCGAATTACCTTCTGCACCCCTCCAAAGACTGCTGGAATGCACTGGAATTCAATAATGGTGGAGTGTATGGAAGTGTTGTTGTGCTAGGCTTAAAGAATTGAAAAAAAAATGCTTAAAAATCAGCCCTACATTCTCGTTTTCACGATGCAGATAAATGGTAGACGTATTTCTAAATAGTAAACTGTCACATGGGAATTAGTGCTTACTGCCTCATCGCTTCTGGGTCCCGAGTTTGATTTGGGAGTGAGATACCTTCTGGGTGGAGTCTGCATGGTCTGTCCCATGTTCTTGTGAAGAGTGCATGTGTTCTTGCCCCTACTATTGGGATTCAATCCTGATCGCTCACAGCACAGCGCCCCTCCCTGGACAGGGGATAGCTCCTCCACCATGAGAGAGTTCTACATCTTCCACATGGCCTACATTGCAGGGGGGGGGTGATGTGATGTCACTGCTAGATGTGATGTCACTGCTGGAACTGGCTCAGGCGCGCTGAGGCCCGTTACAGTCAAACAGGTTGCTTCCTCTTTCTCCCACCTTCCAAAGACCTGGCGTCTCTGAATTTATCCCTGTGTGCTTGTGTGTGGTACATCGGTATGGGGTATGGGGGTATCAGCCTGCCTTAAGCCCTAAGCATCCGGGACTTTCACCAGGAATGAGAGCATTTTTTGGGGGGGAACAGGCGAACCGACAATTTGGGGATCGGATCCTTATAGCCGACAAAATCCACACATTCCACTGGAACAACAGATCCTGAAGTCAACAGACTAGCCGCCCTATTCACCCAATGCTGACCTTCGTCTTCGCAAATACAGCAGCCTCACTCATGCAGTTTTAGAGCATGCAATACGTATTCTTGGTTTTTGATACCGAAAACACTCACGGCCAAGTCAGATTGAAATGTAGAGGGGTGCTCTCTTTCCACGGTGTTAAACTATGAGGTTAAATGACATGCGCTAAGTTAGACGTTCCCCCCAGTTCATGAAAACATAAAGAAGTTATAAATGAGAGACAGAGAGCTGGCCTGCCCAGCTCGAGTTGCTAGTGGATACAGTAAGCGACCTACTGATCTCCCTTACGAAAACCTTCAATGTGAAGAGAATTTCACTGCTTTCCTTAATATACCCCAATCTAGGGTCTGATGTTTATTAAAGTAGTCCGGTCAATTCTTTCTTCCAACAAGCACTCTACTGCGTCTGTCCATTTGGACTTTGTCCCTGAGCCCTACATAGGCTCAGAAGTCCTGCTGGCCAGGCCTGTTCCAACCCATAGGGGATCCCTGGTGCTCATCATCACCTCTGCCTGTGGTGTAATAGTTCTTTAGATCGACTTATCTGACCTCTTCCCACCTCTTTGCTGCTATTTTCAGTTAACAGTACCCAGAAAGGTAGGGTATGGAGGTGCAGTGGCAGGTGTTACTGCCTTACAGCGCTGGGGCCCTGGGTTCAGGTCTGGACTCGGGGTGCTATCTGTGTGGAGTTTGCATGTCCCCCTCCCCCGTTGGCATGGGTTTTCTCTGGGTGCTCCAGTTTCCTCCCACGGTCCAAAGACGTACTGGTCGATGTAACTGGCTTCTGGGAAAACTGGCCCTGGTGTGAGTGTGTGTGTGCCCTGTGATGGACTGGTGTCCCGTCCAAGGTGTATCCAGCCTTGTGCCCATTGCTTTCTGGGATAGACTCGGGCCCCCACGTGATCCTGAATTGGATGGAGCAGTTAGAATATGTATGCATGGTTACAAGAACCTCACTGATGAACACACTCCCGTTTTGTATTATTCCTAGTCTTGCTACTGACAGCTACTGTGTATTTAACTTGAAGCCTGCCTGCAGGATTGTCGCCTCTCCTTCACATCGAGCGGTACTGCTCGAGCTCCTAACAGGAGCTCCATAACGACACTTTCTGTGTGCACATTTCATTACCATGTAAATCCCTAAGATACCAGCACATGTGACCAGAAAACATCTTTAATTATATATATATAGAACCTATAAATATATATTTTCAGGTCAACAGTAAACTGGTCACTTCATCTTTTGCTAGAAATTTACAAAAAAGATTTAACAGTTTTACAAACTGTAATAACAACTCTCTGCTGAGATACAAAGGGTCATAATATTGTTAAGAAGCATCTCCAGGGTGTTTTAATTTTATGAGATTTATGGATGTTAAGGAGCTGATGATGTGGTCTTATTACAGTATCTCAGCTTTGAACGAGAAGAGTAAAATGTTCCTCTTTAACTCACATCTTTTTTGGGGGGGAACTGAACTTGGCCATTGAGCACAAGCGCTAAAACCATTCCAGAAAATCAATTTAAGTGGAGGAGATGAGAGATGAATCACTTTGGGTGGGTATTAACCAACTAGAATCAGTAATGTCACAATGCTGAAGGTAAGCCGAGATGATATTAGGGGTTTTCTAGAAGCAGAATGGTGTACCCAACATGAATATTCGGAGTACACTGTCTACACAAAATACAAACTTATAATTCAGTCAACAGAGCATTTTTCTGACTACCCTGTACATTCAACTAATATACAGCCTCTTCACAAATCAACCAGATACAAACATCAAAGCAGTATATAATCTATACTGTAGTATTTGCCTAATATAGTGTTTTTATAAAGTCTAAAATCTGAAATATAGACTACAGGACAACACTTTGGATCAGGGATTTCAAATGGAATTTACAACTACTATGAGAGAACAGTCCTGTCAGGACCACATTCCCCAGAACCCTCTGGGGGAGTGAGCTGCTGCTCTCAAGTCACCTGACCAGTTGCAGGAAGACAATTGGTCAGGTAACGGTTCAAAACCCAGGAAGCAGAGGCGTCCTGTGTCAGTCTGTGTGAATGGAAGCCTACTGTCTTGAGGGGCTGAGGGCGGAACCCCTGTCTGCACCAAGACCTGAGCCAGGTAACTTCTGCTTACTGCTTTTTTTAAACAGTCATCTGATCCATTGTCTTTGGGCGACCAATCAGGTGACGGAGAGCAGTGCCTTACTGCCCCCAGAGGATTTTGGGAAATGCAGTCCTGACAGGCCTACTTATAAGGAGCGCTTACTTATATATATATCCTGAAGCATTAACGGCGAGACCGTGATGAAATATTAACTAGGTTCTGCTGTCGACTGGAATTAATAACAACATCATAATCCTGACCACAGCCTGAATCATGACAGTCCTAACTCAAAACATCTAGTTATGCAACATTGTTTATAACTTTGCATTACATCATTAACAACATTATTTTAGACAGGAATACATGCTATAATATACAACAGTATCCTATGTTATTACTTTTTATAGTAATTTATATTATGCAATATCATTTTCCTATTATATTACATTGCGGCGCCCTTTCGTACTGAATACAAACTTTGAACCGTTTTTTTAACCTGAATGGTTCACCACTCAGAAAAAGGGATGCGTGTCATGTTATTAACGGGCAGCGGGGTGAGCGCCTGTACGCGGTTAATTGTTTTGTGAGGCCATCACCGCCAACGGTTGCCGGGTAACATCTTTTCAGAGCTCAGCCACCTCCAGATGCAGGAGAACAAGGCGCTTCAACGGAAAGCAGCGTAGCAGCGTCAAGCGCCTGGCAGGAGGGGGGTCATTAAAAGCCGTTAAATGGATTAAGCCGCAGGGCACTGATCCCAGCTGCGCCCGCGCGTGCAGAACTGCCAGGCAGGAATAGCAGATCCAGGCTCTCTCAGCTTTCCTGCCCAGGAAGATCACAAGCGGGCGAGCCGATCACAGAGCGGGAGATCAGGTGCAAGAGAGAGAGAGAGAGACAGAGACAGAGACATGAGGACTTGAAGGAAGAGAAGGTCCTTCCCCACTTTAAGAAGGACAAGGAAGAGGAGGGAGCTAGCCTGGCTAAAGGTGAAAGGGCAAAGGTCAAGGGGCAGTGCAGTGCCTAGGGGGTGGACTGCTACAGTATTGTAACAGACATGGATGGTGTAAAATAATTTTGCCAAAAAAGTTAAGACAATATCAGAAAACCCCTTGGTTTTAATTCCCCAAAGAGTATATAAAGATATTCATGGGGGATTGCAGATATCGCAGTCATGTTTTCATAAGCCCAGAGATACTGTAGAGTACAGGGTTCTGAATTCCCTTTCAGTGAATCATATGCAGTTTTATGACCAAAGGCTTTTGAACAAGAACTTACCTTCTTTTACCTCTCCTTCTAACTTCAGATATTTACGTGAACCAAGTTTAGTTTTTACAGGTTCTAACCTTTAAGTATTTGTAATAAATGCTTTGAAGTTCCTGAGAAATCAAAAGTATAAGGCTTGCGATACACTAGAGGTTAAATATGCGATGGTATAGATTCTGTGAAAACACTGAAGTACAGCATTGCAAATATTAAAGTCAATGCTATAATATGCTGTATAATGTATAATGTGCTACAGTGTCTGCTGACCCTCGTCATGTCTATCAAAGCAGGTGAATATCAATATCAATATTGATTTTGATACGGTAACACCAAGACACCCTCTCCTTTAGGGCTTTCATGTCATCTGGAGGACGGACACCCAGAATTCCAGATTATGGGGGCTGACATCCCTTTGTTCCCAGTTGCATCGGAGATCTCGTGTTCCAGTCGGAAATGAGTCAGCCAGAGTCGGACGGGTTCGAACCCGCACACCTCTGCCCTCTGAGCAGAGGCTTTTCCGTGATGAGATAACAGCTTGGAGGCTGAGAAACACGCATGCTCGACGGGTTCTTCGGTGGGGGTAGATTCTATACTTGTTTGCTGGTGTACCATGGTAAAGGTGGATTGCAGTGCAGTAAAGCATAGTAAAACCACAGTGAAAATGCAAGAAAGCTCCGCTCGCACAGGAACAAAGCTGCTGCCCATTTTTTTTGGAAAATGAACCCAAGAGCAGGGGACAGGTATACCAGATGGCACAAGCAGGGGAAAGCAGGCGAAACAGAAATCCAGAGTCTGTGGTCAGAAACTGGCTGTGGTCAAAGCTGGTACGGACTCTGTAGCGAAGCACAAACAGTCTGTACAGCAAGCCGGGGTCTAAGCTGAGATTACCAGTGTAGAGAGAAACCAGAGCACGGGGTGATCCAAAAGACATGGTAGAAAACAAAACGCTGTCAGGAATCCGAGGAAGTACAAGACAGGAGATGGGGGAATTATAAAATTGAGGGGCTTCGAGCGACACTCGTAGAGCAGACTCAGTCATAGAGGTCACCTCTGTACCCCCTTCCCAGCAAACCTTAGAGATTCTGCACCACCTGGTGCGGCTGTTGATGCAAATCGCCCTGCAGGTAATGCAGGTTTACTGGTGGACTGTACTTCCCATGGTAACCGGTACAGTGTGACAGGCTCGTGGAGGGGTGGCTGGTTACTGTGGCAAATGCCAGCTGACCCTGCAGCGCTCCAACCCCCTCCACCCCACCCCACTTCCACAGTGGGAGCAAGCCTGACAAGTGACAAGGACTGGACAGCACTGCACACACACGAACACCAAGCAGCAGCCATGTTACCCTGCAATTCACATCTGGCAAACTTCTGAAGCTCATCAGGAGTGAGCCTGGCAAGTACCTGGAGGGGAGACTCCTGGGAAAAACCAAGGTTGCTGCTGGAAGAGGTGTTAGTGGGACCAGTAGGGGGCGCCACCCTGCGGTCTATGTGGGTCCGAATGCCCCAGTATAGAGATGGAGACACTAAACCGAGGTGCTGACTCTCTGGGGTCATTAAAAACCCCAGGGCGTTTCTCGAAAAAAGCAGGGACGTTATCCCAGTGTCCTGGCCAAATTCCCCCCTGGCCTTTAGCCATCATGGCCTCCTAATAACCCCCCTCTCTGAACTGGCTCCATCACTCTGCTCTCCTCCCCACTGAGAGCTGGGGTGTGAGGGGAGCGGACTGGTGCCTCATCCAGGTGGGGGCGGCACACTGCTGGGGGTGGAGGGGATCCCCATGACCTGGAAAGAGCTCTGAGTGGAGGGTCCAATAAGTGTAAGCGATTGTTATTATAATCACAGGAAACATTCATGGGGGGCTGTTGATTTTTACTGCGCTTTCCTCCTTTCCGTGATTCTGTCAAGCTATGAAATGTCGCTCTTCCGAGTGGCGAAACTCAAGTTTTACCGCCTGCCTTCCCGACAACTGAACAAGCACACGGCGCACAAAAAGCAGCTGCAGCCCGTCCGAAATTTGGGACTGGGGAATTGGGAAAGGGAGGGGGAGAAACCCGCAATCTCGATTCCCGGTGACGACCTCCTCCCGGACGCACGCGACGTCACGCTGATGGCTTCCTGCCGGCCAGTCGGCGGCCTGAAGGAGGCTCTGTTGTGCCGAGGGTCGGCCCCGACCCCCTGGGCCCGTCACTAATGGGGGCACCCCCCCCCCCCCTCCTGCAGTCAGTACGTGGCCCAGCCTGGCCAGCGCCACTTCCACCCTGGCAGCAGCTAGCCCTCACGCTAAAGTTGCTCAGCAGCGTTTGATACCCACCGTCATAGACACACTGTTTGAGCGCAGCGCTGAAGGTGAAGGGCTGAGTGCAGATGCAGTGATAGGAACCAGGCGTATTGATACACACTCCATTCTTACAATAGGATGGGTCCTGACATTCATTCACATCTGCAAGGGATCACCACAGACATGGGGGTTACACAAGGCAAAAACAATCCGGGTACATCGCACAGGTGTCTCTCTCTCTCTCCCTGCTGTCTCTCCCCAACAAGCGGCACGGGCAGGCAAAAGCAGGACCGCCTCGTCTGGGTCGAGACCCAGCCCCTCCCCCCCCCGGCCATGGGGGACGTGGAAGAGGGGTGGGGGGGGTAGCAAAAGAGGCATGTGTTTCGGCCCCCAGGGCGAAATCAAAGGAGGGGCTTGAAACACAACCCTTCCTCGAGCCACAGGCATGTGCGCGCACAACACTCGAGCAGACTCCCTGATCGGCTGGCTAGTCAGGCAACTGATCGCGCTGATGACTGCAGGTGGTGCAGGGCGGAAAGACGGGGCGGTCTCGTTGGGTGGAGGCAGTGTGGGGGAGCTGATGCTGAGACTCGAAGTGACGTCATAAAAAGGACAGAGAAACCAACAGGCTCTTTGATTTCTGGGGGTTTGATGGATGCAGATGCAGATCGATGCAGCATGACCACATACTGTATAACACCTGATACACACTCATTCCTGCTCTGCTCACATGTCACAATCTGGGTGTTTTGAGTTACTCAAAACCTGTGCTTTTCTGCGCAGCGATTTTGCACTCTGCAGGGCCTAACGGTTGAAGTCTAAACTCAAGAGATAGATCACTTTTTTGGCCATATACAATGTCTTGCATTATGAATGTGTCTTTTCACATACCCCAACTTGCTCTCCATGAGACACACAGACAGGGAGAGAGAAGCTGGGGGTCAGAGCACAGGGTCGGCCATTTATACAGCACCCCTGGAGCAGTTGGGGTGAAGGGCCTTGCTCCTTGCTCGGGGGCCCAATGGGGTAGGATTCCTCTGCCGGCCGCGGGATCTGAACTGGCAACCTTCCAGCCACAGGCGCAGATCCTGAGCCACAGTGCCATCGCTCTGCCCGAACTGGTGTCAGGTTTAAAAAAACAGCACTATAAAGCCTTTTCCTTATCTTCTGTGATAGACACAGTGTCAGGGGGCCTCTGTCTATCTGATTTTCAAGGATACCTGCTATCGAGAGTCTCCTAGCCTACTTAGAACTGACAGATAAAGACGTGTATATGCTGACGATCTCTCTCAAGACAGACGAGAGATATCTTGGTAAACTGATCATTGTCTTGTGACAGTTCTGTGGCTTTCCCATCATCATTTCCTGGGGGCCAGTACTATAGTAAGCAAGTGAAAACAGAGTAGAGACCCCCTAGAGTCCACAGCAGGAGTATGGTAAAATTGTGGTAAAAGCGCAACATTTATTTACCAGTGTAAAGATCAATAAGAGGTATCCGGTTTGCATCCTGCATTACAAATAGTGGCCAAAACACATACTGGAACACATTTATCAAATGTTAATGACCATCAACAAATATGCATTTTTAAAACGCATATCATTATATCTCAGACATCTGTCATTATATTTCAATGTATACTGACGTTACTCCCGCAACGTTAAAAGACGGATTTTAGACTGCATTCAGATTTCCAGTATCTGGGCACTGTGCAGGATGCACGTTCTACCAATGAAGTGCATTTTCTGCATTGCAATGTTTTTTCACGTGTGCATTCGATATGTTTTTATCTTGGTCATTCCATCCGTATGGCAGCAGGTGATGTACTGTAGTTTCCATATGTGTGAACTATGGAAGGAAGGAAGACTGAGGAATGTGTGATCCCTGCTCTTGATGTGGAAACCTGTTTCTCTCAACACTGCAGACAACATTCGGAATTTGCCTCGTGGTTGGGACATGGCTGAGCTGTGTGCGTCAGTCACACTTACCTGTAACGTTCGGGAGACAGTTATCATCTCATCCTTCTGCTCTGACTGAACTGCCCCAGCTTAGATCTCCCCCCCTCCCTGGCCCTCCCTCGTTAATCACCCATCATGGATTATTCAAGCGCAGGGGTCGTACCAATATTCATATTTTCAAAGAACCCCTTTCGCCTCTTTCAATCAGACAGGGATCGCTTGAAATTGAACGGAACCTGCCAAAACCGGGGACGGCGCAATTCGAGGTCTCCTGTCCCTCTTGTTTTCATCTTGCTGTTAATACCTATTGGCTGACGGGTGACCTTCCCTCTGTCAGCCCGACTGAGGAGATCCCCTGCTCGTCTGACGCCCCGAATCTTTTGCAGGATCGCGACGATCGATTTCTGCCTGGCTCGTCACGGGGCCAGGCAGGAAGAACAAGGGCACAAGTCGGAAACCACAGAGCAGTGCACTTAAAAGTGAGAACAGGGGGCAGGAGCCTTTACACTAAGAGGAGTGGGAGTCTGGAACACGCACCCAGCCACGTCACTAAAATGAACACCCCGGCCCCTCTTATTTGTACCTTTTTTATGCTCTTATCACAGCCTTGCTGAAACCAATTTAAAAATATACCGGAGTAACAGTACATGGCCAGAAACACATTCAAAAAGGTGTCCACCCATTATGTGAAATCTGCTTATTCCTGGTAAGAGTAGCAGTGACTCAACACCTATCCCTGGATGGGCCATCGGTTCTTAAAGGGTACGCACACACGCCCAAGCACACTGGGACATTTTAAAGACCCCGACATGCCATTGGAAGACGAGCCAACAACGGAACACCAAAAAAAAAAAGAACATGCAAACTCCACACGGAAGATGCCCCAGTCCGGAACAGAATGAACCCGGGACCGAAGAGCTGAGAGGTAATCACTGCTGTGCGTATTTAAATATCAGTGACCATATTTAACAATTAGAAGTTTCTACAGTTCCTAAATTCCCTAATTTGGGCCTCTTTTGTGAGCTCTGCTACTAAACCAGGAGCCGCGATCAGTGGAAAACCACATTCAGGAAAGGCACAGATTTCAGATCGTCAGCGCTTGGTTCGTCCCGAAACAGACCCAGGGAGAAGGACATCCAGAACAGACTAACTCAAGCCGGAAATGTCTTACGGATGCTTCACAACATTTGGAAGTCACCCCAATATAGTACTCGCACCCTGCTGAAGCTATACCAGAGCTGTGTCTAACCCTAACTCTTCTGTATGGCTCAGAACGTTGGGGCATGGCGCAGGGAGATCTGAACCAGCTCACAACACTTCATCCCACAGGCTTGGGAAGGATCCTACGCCTCTCCCGGAACAAGGACTACCTCCGGGCGAAGAAAGGCTAGCCCCCCCATGCCATCGAGAGAGTACGGCCACCGTCGGGAAGAGAAGACGGGGGAGACGGATCGCGAGAAGGGAGAACTCCATCACTAAGACTGCCCTGCGCTGGACTCCTGAAGGGGGAAGACGCCAGCGCGGAAGACCCCGAAACCACCTGACGGAGATCTGTGGAAGGAGAACCTGCAGGCCGTGAGCCGTAGCTGGGATACCATAGAAGAACTGGCTAAAGACCGACGGATCTTTGCTGCTGCTCTACAAGCCAGCAGGCGTAATAGAATAAGATCCCAGGGAGACTGGAGATGAAGGCCAAGGGAGGAGGAGGAGGTCCCGTCTTGCGGCGGTTTTCAACAGGTCCCTTTCCATTTTAAGCAACACCCGCCGGCTCAAAATCGCGCTGAAGGGGTCGGGGTGGGGTCGGGGTTGGGGGGGTTGGGGGGCAGTCCTTCGAATATGAAGATGGGTACGCCCTTACTCACCACCCTGCTCCTCGGGGGGGATGCAGCTGTTGCGGTCGGTGGCCAGGGTCCAGGGCAGGGAGCAGATGCAGTAGTAGGACCCCAGGGTGTTCAGGCAACGCCCGTTCTTGCAGTTGGCCGGGTCCTGGCATTCGTCCACATCTGCAACGGCACCCTGCCGTGTTAGGCGGGGGTGGGGGTGGGGGGATTGCTTCCAGACAACAGCACACAACACAGAACGGGGCTTCCCAAACTCACTTCCCAAAGTGTGTCCAGCGATGGACTGATGTCCCGTCCAGGGTGTGTGTGTGTGTCTAGTGATGGACTGGTGTATCGTCCAGGGCATGTGTGTGGCATGTGATGGGACTGCTGTCCCGTCCATGGGATGTGAGTGTGTGTGTATCCTGTGATGGGACTGCTATCCCGTCCAGGGTTTGTGTGTGTCCTGTGATGGGACTGGCATGTCCAGGGTGTGTGTGCATGTCCGGTGATGGACTGCTGTCCCATCCAGGGGGTGTGTGTGTGTGTTTGCGTGTCCAGTGATGGACTGCTGTCCCGTCCAGGGGTTGTGTGGGTGCGTGTGCGTGTCATGTGATGGGACTGGCATGTCCAGGGTGTGTGTGTGTGTCCGGTGATGGACTGCTGTCCCGTCCAGGGGGTGTGTGGGTGTGTGTGCATGTCCAGTGATGGACTGCTGTCCCGTCCAGGGGGTGTGTGGGTGTGTGTGCGTGTCCAGTGATGGACTGCTGTCCTGTCCAGGGTGTGTGTGCGTGTCCGGTGATGGACTGGCATGTTCAGGGTGTGTGCGTGTCCTGTGATGGACTGGCATCCCGTCCAGGGTGTGTGGGTGTGTGTACGCGTGTCCCGTGATGGACTGGCGTCCCGTCCAGGTGCGTGGGTGTGTGTACACATGTCCAGTGATGGCCTGGCATCCCGACAAGGGGGTGTGTGGGTGTGTGTGCGTGTCCTGTGATGGACTGGCGTCCCGTCCAGGGTGTGTGTGTGTATGTGTGTCCAGTGGTGGACTGGTGTCCCGTCCAGGGGGTGGCCTTACTTTGTGCCCTGTGCTTCTGGGACAGCCTCTGAGGTGCTGTGGCCCTGACGAGGAATAAGCATCTTTCTGACACTTTCTAAATCTCGAAGAGCCGCGCCGCGCTGCTGCAGTGTACCGGCCAGGACCGGTCTGCTGCCCTTCAGAACAGGACTTCCTCCCTTGCCACGTACCTACGACCGCGGGCATCACACACTTCTTCTTGGACGAGTCGGAGGCCCAGGGGGGGGTGCAGGTGCAGAAGAAGGAGCCCCTAGTGTTGACGCAGGCCCCGTTGGCACACAGCGACTCGTCGTGGCACTCGTCCACGTCTGGTGGCACAGAACAGCGCCCGATCAGGGCAAGCTCCCCTCTTCATCGCGGCACCGCAGCAGGGAAGACCCAACTCTCGTCGACTGGGGGGCAGGCCTGCATCTCAGGCTACCCGTGACCCCCAGCTTAGTAAACGACGGTGGGCTTTTAAGTGACGTTTCAGAGGCGTGCCCAACACCAGTGTTTTGTTTTTTTCAGCTAGCCTAACCTTGCTCCTATACAGCACATAGGTGTTCAAACAGAGATCTTTGACACAGCTTTTAATCATACAAACAAAAAACGACATGGCCAAACGTTTTGCCCTTTCAAAAGCCATTTAGCTGGGCGGAGTGGTTGGCCTTGCGGACTGGGGTGCTGTCTGGGTGGAGTTTGCATGTTCTTCATCAGTTTGCACGAGTTTCCTCCTATAGTGCAAAGACATCCTGGCTGGGGGGTTAAGCAGCTTTGGGAAAATTGGTCCTGGTCTGAGTGTGTGTCTGTGTCTGTGTGCGTCCTGTGATGGACTGGCATCCTATCCAGGGTGTACCCTGCCATGTGCCTGTCGCCTGCTGGGATAGACTCTGGCCCCCCAGTGACCCTGAATTGGATAGAGCCGTTAGCAGATGGAAGAATGGCCGGAAAAGCCCTTTAATTTGCGAGAGTCCCCAGCACAGTGCCAGCTGTACCTGTTGGTTTACGCAACGAAGGCAGAAGAGAAAAAATAAAATCTTCGTCCCCTGCATGATCGCCCCAGACGCTCAGACGACAAGACAAGAAGAAAGGTTTGTTATCCGTCTCTCTGACTGGACTTGTCAACGCTCTCCCCTGCTTTCCCAGTTACTATCATTTCCAGGTATGGAGACCGAGACCGGATAATAGCTGAGCTACAAACTGCATTGCCTTCGAGGAACGCCCGGAAGGGAAAGAAAAAAGCTATTTTCCTTTTCGGAATCAGAAGTTCACCTCATTGACCGTTCGCCTAGTTAACTAGTTAACGATTTGGCTGTTGTGACCTGTGCGGTAGTGAGTTGTTCGTTTTTTTGAGGACGTCATCCAGCTGTTTCTTGAAAGACGTTCAGCTTCAACCACATGGCTGGGCAGCTTGTTCCACACTCCCACCCCCCTCTGTGTAAAGAAGAGCTTGCTGTCCTGACTGGAGGATCCCATCCAGCTGTTTCTTGAAAGCAGTTCAGCTTCAACCACATGGCTGGGGAGCTTGTTCCCCCTCTCCCACCACCCTTTGTGTAAAGTGGTCCTGACTGTCTGGAGGATCTCATCCAGCTGTGTCTTGAGAGATGCCAGGGTATCGGCTTTAATCACATGGCTGGGCCCCCCTCCCACCACCCTTTGTGTAAAGTGGCCCTGTCCTGACTGGAGGATCTCACCCAGCTGTGTCTTGAGAGCAGCCAGGGTAGGGGCTTCAACCACAGGGCTGGGCAGCTTGTTCCAGACTCCCACCGCCCTCTGTGTAAAGAAGGGCCCCCTGTTTTCGCTTTTAAATGCGTTCCCACACAGCTTCCACTTGTGCTCTCTGGTTTGGGTTTCACTCTTCAGTCACTGACTGGAAATCAGCTGCGCTAAGGAAAGTCGGGGATACCTCAGCCCAGCTCTGGGGGTGCTCAGGCAGACAGGAGCCTGTGCTTGGGAGCAGGCAGTCAGGCCAACCAGCAACCAACAAGCTCGGGATGATGGGATGATACTCTTACTGGCTGAGCTGATCAGCTACCACTGAGGTAAACAGACTGTGCCAGTGGATTGCAGAACGACTGGCCTTGCGTGAGACGTGTTTGATTTGATCAATGAAGGGAACTCGTCTCTGTCTTAATTCTATTGGAACTATTTAGGGGCTTAAACAGCAAACGTTTCTTCTGCAATGCTCCAGTGATTAACAGGGCAAACTCGCCACCGTTGGATGTCTGCTCCAAAATCTGGAAAAATATTACCCCTTTTTTTATTTTGTTTTCCCAATTTGGGGTTTTATTCTGGAGGGCTAAGAAAACTGTCCCAGGACCTGCTTTTATAAAGCCTCCCGCAGGATCTGTCTTTGTTCTATGAGTTTCAATGTTTGTATCCGATGGAGGAGATGAGGACAAGCCCTGGGAAAAAAAACTCCGGCACTCCACACATGCTAGAACTTGCCAAACTGACTTTCGAAGAAAGAAAACGGAATGTTGTTTGTTGTTTTGTTTTTCTCATTTCTGTGTTGGCTGTTCATTTTTAGTGTGTGTAGTGAGACAAACAAAAAAGCAATCGGATGGTTCAGACCTGGTGCCCAAGGAGTTCCCTTGAATTCAAGCCCTCAACCGGGCCTCTGCTGTCAGAACTTTCCAAGTTACAGGGGAGCTGCAACACCATTTTTAAATTTTGAGGTTAGAAAAAGTCGGTAGTGATGAGTGCATTTCAAACTACGGTGAAAGTAAATTGTGCACAGTAACTTGTAAAACCTCCTGTTTTCATCATTTCCAGGTCTGCTCAGCGCCATGTTTCTGCGATTCAGAACGAGGCAGCAGGACTTCCGGTGAGGTGAAGCGGCCCTGTGACCCTGTAAACAAGCAGGCTTGTGGATCCAGCTCTTCTAATCCAGTAGAAATACTGCTCTTCTTTTCCAGACGGTTTCACTGACAAACACTGCTCACCGGTTAACTCTGCCTGCGGATCACGCTGGAACATTTCTGCAGTGAAATGTCTGCTGCACAACCTGTACTTATTCCCTCGTACATCTCAGTACATTAGTCATCACAGGGACTAGTGAGCAGGAAGGGCCTCTTCACATCTCTGTACATTAGTCAGTACGGGAACTAGTGAGCAGGAAGGGCTGCTTCAAGTCGCAACTCTCATGAAATCTCGACAACATGGCAACCTTACAGTACTTTCACAAAGTTCATGATTGTAGACTTAATTTGGAATTTGTCTTTTTTTCTAAAACGTCAATGAATTGATTGCGTTACGAGATTTGCTAAACGGGTGTGAGACGTTAGGACTGCACCTCCCCTTATATGATCAGCAAGACGTATAAAGGTGGAAACTGCCTCTAGACTGCGGAGAGTGGGTGACGTTTGAAACAGTTTTCTCTCTCTCGAGCCTCTTTGAGGTAAAGGCACTGTTTGGTACCTTGTTGAGAAACCGCTGGAGAGTGAGAGTTCAAACGAATTGTGGCATGAAAGTGGCCCTTCCTGCTCACTGTACCCCTGCAACTGTAAGCAAATGAGAAACATGGTCTCCTAACAATGTTAATTATTATGAGTGTGTTTTAGTCAGTCGGCAGCTTGCTCTTTTATTCCAATGCTTTAAAGTACCTAAAAAACGTGTTGCCTTGTACGCGCCGGTTTGATGAAAATATTTTACTGCTAATATCGTAGTGAAATTCGCTTGGTCTAAAGAATGTTTACAGTGTTAATAGGGCTGTTTTTGCATCAATGACAGCAATATGGCGTTACGCATACTTTGAAACTTTGTCTCTTTTTGGATGTAAACTGGAGCTTGTACACCTGCCCGTGTACTTGGTAGTTTCATTGTGGTTTTACATGCATTCATCACTGCCAGGCATCATAACCCCGAAATGTAAAAATAGCTCTGCAGTTCCCTTTTAAGATGACCTCTATGCGCCCTCTTGTGGCTTTGGGTAGAACTACCAGCTACATCTCACCTACCTCTGACTAAAGCTCAGACAGACACCACAATAGAGAGAACAGAATTACCAATGCACTCCAGCAGGTTACTGTCGTAGTAGAAGCCTTGCTGACAGTAACACTCATACCCAGGCTGTGTATTCACACAGTGGCCTTCTTTACAGATCTCTTCCTTGAACAGCACACACTCGTCGATATCTGCCAAGACACAGAGAGAAACCAAAACACCCAGCAGGAATGAGACAAAGCATTCATGTGAGAAGAGAGAGCCTGAAACTGCACCTACTGTGTGCCAACAGATGCCCATGCCCTCAGGAGAGCTTACTCCCCTGAAGTGCTCAGTTTGGCAAAAACCATTAAGATATGTTTAATAATAATATTAATCGACTCAAAGCTCTTTACAGGTAATAGGGATCCCCTCCACCACCAGCAGTGTGTACCCCCACATGGATGATGCGCCAGAACGCTCCCCACACCCCAGCTCTCAATGGGGAGGAGAGCAGAGTGATGGAGCCAGTTCAGAGAGGGGGGTTATTAGGAGGCCATGATGGGTAAAGGCCAGGGGGGAAATTTGGCCAGGATGCCAGGGTAACACCCCTTCTCTTTTCAAGAAACGCCCTGGGATTTTTAAATGACCACAGAGAATCAGGGCCTCATTTGTCTCATTTGAAAGACGGCACCTTTTTACAGTCTAGTGTCCCCGTCACTATGCTGGGGCATTAGGACCCACACAGACCACAGGGTGAGCGCCCCCTACTGGTCCCACTAGCACCTCTTCCAGCAGCACCTTTATCTTTCCCAGGAGGTTTCCCAGTCAGGTACAGGCCAGGCTCACAGCTGCTGAGCTTCAGCTTTTGTTTGAATACAATTAGACTTTGCATTTTCCACCACAATGCTGGAGAAGGGTGGCTGTTGTTGTTGACAAGCAGTTTATTGAAGCACTTATGCGGAGAAATTAAATCTGCAGGATCTCTATAGTGCACTCCAACAATCAACATGTCGGGCACATTAATTACATTAAGTAATACATTTTGTGCTGTCTAAGACAAAACAAACAAAACAGCTTGTTTTGGAGGGGGAAGTTCAGCTGTATAACAGAAATAGGGGTGTGTATGTATCTCTTGTTTTAGCGAGAACCTACCTCTGTGCGCTGGCAGCCCATACTCTGTGATGCTCTCCTCGATGTAGAAGCCTCTTCCAATCGGACACAGGGAGTGGAACTCCGCTGCGGAAAACAAGCATCGAAAAGGAGCTTCAGGGAAAGAACACGACGGTGTCACAGTTTAAAGCACTGCTGCCTCGCAGCGCTTGGGCCCTGGGTTCAGATGTGGACCTGGGGTGCTTGTCTGGGTGGAGTTTGCATGTTCCCCCTGTGATCATGTGGGTTTCCTCCCACAGCCCAGAGACGTGCTAGTAGGTTAACTGGCTTCTGCCCTGATATGAGTGTGTGTATGTGTCAGTGTGTGCCCTGCGATGTACTGGCTCTTGCTGGGATAGGCCCCAGCTCCTCTGTGACCCTAAAATGGAAGAAGCTGTTTAAAAAAGGATGGAAGGCTCATTAGGGTTCACACTGCTGGTCCAGATGTACACCGTTTTTTTACTGGTTACACACACCTTTCCATAAGTGAATTGTTATTTCACCATTCTATTATTATTATTATTATTATTATTATTATTATTATTATTGTGTTCCAGGATGACTGAAACAAACACCTTAGACCGTTAGACCGTTCCCTTATGTCAAGCTAGCAGGCAGCACAACGACTTTCTCTGAAACTAGATGCTGGAATTTATATTCTCCAGGTCCATATGTTCTTCTGCCTTGTCCTGTGCTGTGCCTGTCCTCGATCTATTCATGAGAACACTGAGGGTATGCCTGTTCATACAAGCAGGGTCTCAATGTCTGCAAAATGAATGATTTAGTCTGTCCACTGGGGGGTTTGGGCTGGAATCAGAGCAGAGCTGGATAAAAATGAGACAAAGGTTGCTCATTTCAATGTCCAAATGATCTTGCACAGAAGATATGAATCTGAGATGAATCTGTAGTAGTTTCTGAGCTGCCCAAGTACCAGCAGCTCAGCCTGCACTGGAATGGACGCTCCAGGTTCTGTGTCAGCTGTGTGGGGAATGACAGTTTTATTGCCCACTTCATTACAGTGGGGCATGCTGATCACAGAGCAGAGAGAGAGAGGGATTCACGTTGTTTATTGTAGCTGATTACTACACATTTGTGATTGCTGTTGTTTGTTTTAGTTGATCAGTATTATTTTACTTAACTTAAAGCCAATGCATTAGTGTTTTGTTATATAAGAGCTTTACTTATGTCTTTTAAACTGAGTACTATACTATAAACTGCAGTAGATTATGTGGTGGTATAAATGACTTAGACTTAGTTGTATGTGAATCTGGCAACCGGCGATGGTTCTCTGCACCAAACCTTCGCGAATGTCTAGCCCTGCTATACCATTCTTTTTTATGTGACTGGGGTGACTGATCCTGCTCAATGATGAACAGAAATTTAAATAGAAAGAATCACGACTAGATCTAATTTAGCAAAGTTAGAAAGCTTTGATACTGCCTAGCTTCAGAACCAATTTAATTAGGCCTCATTGCTTAGTATCAGTCTCTTATCTTTTTGCACGTTATTGGTGGAAATAAAGCTGCACTGACGTTTGAACTGATAAGACTGAATTTAATATATTTCCCCAATCATTTTAAAGGCTTGTTGCAAAACTGGACACACACACAGAAGTGGGCTGAGTTAAGGGTGGGGGGAGTAGACGGTCGTACCGGAATTGTGGACGGGACAGGGGTAGATCTCGCACCTGTCCCCCCAGCCCACCCCGACGGTGCAGCAGCATTCCTGCTTGGTGATGTTGACGGCCAGGACACTGTCGCAGAATACTGTGTCGTCCAGGTTCAGATAGCACTCCTTCTTGTCGTCGTCGTCCGTCTCGATCTCTGCAGAAGAAAACAGGAGCTTGTCATGCTGGCACCCCCCCCCCCATGGATCACCACTGAGCCCCCCAGCTAGCATTGCCACAGCATCCAGAGGAGTTTCTACTGGTTGCAGGGGTTACCTGATCCGACAGGAAGCCTGTTCCACCTGTCCACCATTTATGACCCAACCCATTTCAGGTGGAGCAGGCTTCCTGTCGGATCACGTAACCCTGGCAACCAGTACCTTGGCAGTGCTCTGGGCTCTGTTATAGAATTTTGCCCTGAACCACAGCTGAGTTCCCAAGCTTTGTGTTCCCTCCCTTGTGTTACTCTATTGGCTTCCTAGCCTACCTTTGTCTCAATTTCACCTTTCCACTTGTGCTTCGCTCTCGAGTCTACTTCGATTTCATTCTTCCTTTGTTAGACCACAACTCTGGACTGTTTGCTTGCTCGTATCCACTGTGCTGCATCCTCGAACCGCTGCTTTTCCCCCCATATAAGCAGCGGCCACTACAAAGCTGGCTAGCTTGCCTTCACTCGTGACCTCCTTGTATAAAAGCATGTTCTCCAGCTGCCCATGGTCTGAGCAGTCCTTGTTTCCTCTTGCAATTCTGTGCACTCGAAGCAAAGGTCTTGGTTTCAGAAGGAGAAGATTTGTTTCAGGGAGTCTTTAGCACTGGATCTGGTGAGGATCCTTTTAGCGGGGTGTAGCAAGGTGCCTGTTTATTCCACCCCAACCCACAAGAGGGCACCCATGTCTTCTCAATTCTCTGAATGTGGTTCCTCTCTTAGTGAGCAGTGGTACGGAAACAACATCACCAACAACCTGCCAGCTCATGTTTCCTGTTAGCGGGTGGAAAATCCAACAGTTGATTTCCCAGCTAATCGCTTGGAAACGCATAGATCCAATGCATGATGAATTCCCAGCTAATCATGTTTAAAGATACGGATCAATTCAAATGCTGATCTGTTACAGAGGTGATTTAAGAGGGCTGCGTTAAAAAAAATCTGCAAACACTTCTTCTCACAAGGACCAGACCAGAGTTTTAAACTTACTGCTTTCTTAAAGGTGTAATGAAATCTGTACTTGGATGCTGGAATCAGGGGATTTTAAAAAGCAGGGACACCTGAGTGTGGCTCAGCTGATGAAGGCAGATCAGAGGATGCAGGCATTCCTCGGGTGGTTTAGATCTGGACAGCATCATTGCGACTGGGATTCTCCCCAGAAACCGGGTTACACCACAGGGAGAGCATCGGGGCTGAGTCTTCTCCATAGGGAAGCAGCTCCTGTTGCTTGCAGGGTAAGTGCTAGCTTGGAGACAGCTCCTCAATTCAGTGCTTCGCTCTACAGGATTTGAAGTTGATGGTGGCCTGTTTGTTGAAGGACATCAAGAGGAGGTCTTTATCATTCCTTTGGAATTCCAATCCATGACTGTTAGTATCTAGGTATAACAGATCCTCCTGTCACGTAGCCCGCCTGCTGAGGATTCACACACATTAAACCCATCTTCTCTCAGATATTTATATGGGAGGTACTTACTGAGTTTCGGACCAACCTGATATCTTACCCTTCCTGCCAGAGTTAGGTCCTCAACCTTCGCTGTTCCACTTTCCCTGTTACATCTTGATTAAATAGATTTTTAAATCACTGGCAGATCCTATTTGGCCAGAAGACAAGACTTGAACTTCAATCATCTGGCAGTCAGAAACGGCAACCTTCAGTTTTAATTTTCCTCTTTACTTGAACAGTCTCCGTAAATGCCCCTTGTTGTGCCTAACCCGAGATATCACAGTTCTATCTCCCTGGGTGTGGCCACTCTCCGTCTGGTTTTGTTCTCCTGTCTAACGAGAAAAATCAGCTCCTTTAAGGTGCTACTGAATCCTCTCATTTCCATGTGAGGAATGCACCCCGAGACACTTCTTTGATTCTCAAGAGTTGACACGTTGCCCCAGCTGTATGAGCCCAGCTCATCACTGCACTCCTTCGTGTCACATCATGAATGCCCGACAAAGCCGATAACTGTCAGTTACACCTCTCAGCAACATTCAGCTTTTTGATGACCCGGCCACTCCGCCATGCCTTATGGGATGGGTAGCACCGAGTGATGATGTCATGTGTTTCGGCGGGTCACCGTTTAACCAAATCGCCATGAAGGCACTGGCTGACTAACGTTCCTCCTACCCCTTTGGCAGAATGCCTACTGCTCAGGGAATCCCAGCTACGGCAACTCAAGACCCAGGTTTGATTCAGCGTTGTCTGGGCCTAAGGACTCATGGTGTGTTCCGAGTGAATACATTTACTGGTTGAGTCCTGGCTGCAAAATAAAGAAACAAAAGCCGAAGAAACAGCAGGGAAGGTGGCAGGTCTTTTTTCGCAGATCACAGATGTAATCTACCTTCACAGCTGTGCTTGTCCTCTGAGCTGATGAAGCCCTCATGGCACAGGCAGATATAGTTGCCCTCCACATTCTGGCACAGCCCGTTCGGCTGGCAAAGACTCCTGTCGTGGGCGCACTCGTCGATGTCTACGAGGGGACAGAAATAACATGAAGGCAAGGCTGCCAAGATTTCACCTTTACTATGACCAAGAATATATATATATAAAAAAAACAGTTTTCCTCAAAGCTGATCCAGACCTTACAAGCAAAGGAGGCAGAGAGTCTACGTGGCCTCCTCTTGTCTCTAAACATCGTTGTTCGGCCACAGAGCCATACAGATCATGGACTGGAAACCGGATACGCATGGACCTTGTTTCAGAATATATTAACGCAGTTAAAGATCTGTACTAGGCTGAATAAAAACTCATTCCACGCTGAAAGGGAAAGAAAGAGACAACGTTTCGGCTGTGGAGTCTTCTTCGGGTGTCACATACACCTTTACCTGTTCCTGGACAAAAAGCAGTTGCTACGCTATGGAGGGTTTAGGATATTTCAGAAAGCTGCACAGTGCGACAGGAATTCAGGAGGCCTCCAGTCACTGGACAAAATTTTGCTACCAGAAAGACGGCCTCTCTTTTCCTGTCTTAAAATCCAGCAAGCCAAGCAATTACCCCCCCCCCCCCCAATTAAGACTAAGCTAATTTTGTATCAATCCCGAAGTCAGCGCTCTTAGGGGATCAACAGAGGAGACCGGACTAGTGCTGATACAGTAATTAACAAAGAGAAGAAAGAAAAACAGGAGAAGGATCAGGACCACAAGAGAGCAGACCTCAACTGACAGACCGTAAGAACAGAACACCAGTTAATCTGAGCACTAAACTCTAGGCTTTAGGTAAGGGACTGTTCTCTTATCAATGTGTAAATACCGATTTCTTATAGATAGATAGGACTTTATTGATCCCGAAGGTAAATTGATGAGGGATCAATAAAGGGAAACAATGGATGATTATATGTGTGTAGGTTTCGTCTCTCGCTTGTTTAGTGATGTCAAGTTTGGAGTCGGGAAGAGGTTCCCCACTCATTTAGTGTCCATTTGAGGAAGAAACTTAGTATTGAACAGGATCTTTACTTTATAAAGAACGACATCCCCCATTTTCCTATATACAGTATTCATGCCTCACTATATAAGAGGACCCCGATAACTCACACTTTTATTAATATCTAAACAAAATAGATGTAGATGTTGTGCTTTGGGGTCTGTAAATTATCGCAAGCAAATATTAGTTGTTTTTTTTTTACATTTGCTGCCTGGTTTCTTCGCCCTGCCAGAGACAAAAGAAATCATGTGCCGATAAGCCTTCCCGTTTCTTCATTCCTGACCAGAGGGAATGTGCAGTTCTTAACTTTTTAAGGATTTGCTTGACAGGCAAACTTTATCCAGCAGCCCGATTTTAATCTGCTTCTCTCTCTTGTTTTTTGAATCACTACCACGTGACGCCCTACATGAAATTACTCACACCCCCTAACCCATTACGATACCTTCTGATGGACGATGAGGTTCCAGAAAACAAGAGCAGGAACGGAAGTTTTATTTGTGCTGGAAAATGGCGGGCTTTCACAGGAAATAATAATAATAACTGCTTACACTTATATAGTGCTTTTCTGGACACTCCACTCAAAGCGCTTTACAGGTAATGGGGATCCCCTCCACCCCCAGCAGTGTGCAGCCCCACCTGGATGAGGCGCCAGTCCGCTCCCCACACCCAAGCTCTCAGTGGGGAGGAGAGCAGAGTGATGGAGCCAGTTCAGAGAGGGGGGTAATTAGGAGGCCATGATGGGTAAAGGCCAGGGGGGAAATTTGGCCAGGACACTGGGGTAAGACCCCTACTCTTCTCGAGAAACACCCTGGGGTTTTTAATGAGCACAGAGAGTCAGGACCTCGATTTTACGTCTCATCCGAAGGACGGCGCCTGTTTACAGTCTAGTGTCCCCCGTCACTATGCTGGGGCATTAGGACCCACACAGACCGCAGGGTGAGCGCCCCCTGCTGGCCCCACTAACACCTCTTCCAGCAGCAACCTTAGTTTTAACCAGGAGGTCTCTTCATCCAGGCACTGACCAGGCTCCCACCTGCTGAGCTTCAATGGGGCTGCCAGTTATGAGTTGCAGAGCGATATGGCTGCTGGCTTGAAATGAACATTTGGATTGGGACATGCTTTCTCTGCTGCACTACAATCACCGTGTCGGACACTAAGGTCGGGGAGACGGGGCCCCTGTGCCCACTAGTGTCACTGGTGATTATATCTCCTGACCAATGGCAAGCACCAGCCTACCTTGGCAGAGACGCCCACTGACCAGCTGGAAGCCCTTGGGGCACTCGCACCGGTAGGAGCCCATGGTGTTGATGCAGCGGCCCCTCTGACAGTTCGAGGGTCTCTCACACTCGTTGATGTCTGCATGGGGAGGGGGGAGGGGGGAGGGGGGGTGAGAAGCCAAACCTGTCAATCAATCAATCAATCAAAGTTGATTTATCAAATGCACAAACAATACAGCATGTAGCAGTAGTTGCTGGCAATGAAATGTCTTTTCGGCATGCTCAAAGGGAGTGGTATAAATCAGAAAATGAAAGGTTACATAATAATAGATAATAATGCAATAGAAATGGAATAAAATAAACTCAAAACAGAGCTCAATATACATAGAGCTGCGATGCGCCCAGGGTGTATGCAATACATTATGTCTAAGTATTGCAGCAGGCCGAATACAGTGAAAACTGTGTGTCAATGTAGCCATTACAGGTGATTTGCTGAAGGTGACTGCAGCTCGGCTATTTAGCAGTCTTATTACCTCTTATTGGAGGTAGAAGCTGTTCTGTAATCTGTTAATCTTTGACTGAATGCTTCGATACCGGACGGTACGTAATAATAATAATAATAATAATAATAATAATAATAATAATAATTGCTTACACTTATATAGCGCTTTTCTGGACACTCCACTCAAAGCACTTTACAGGTAATGGGGATCCCCTCCACCACCACCAATGTGCAGCATCCACCTGGATGATGCGACGGCAGCCATAGTGCCCCAGAACATCAGCTATCAGTGGGGAGGAGAGCAGAGTAATGTAGCCAATTCATAGAGGGGGATTATTAGGAGGCCATGATTGGTAAGGGCCAATGGGAAATTTGGCCAGGACACCGGGGTAACACCCATACTCTTTTCGAGAAACGCCCTGGGATTTTGAATGACCACAGAGTGTCAGGACCTCGGTTTTACGTCTCATCCGAAGGACGGCGCCTGTTTACAGTCTAGTGTCCCCGTCACTATACTGGGGCATTAGGACCCACACAGACCGCAGGGTGAGCGCCCCCTGCTGGCCCCACTAACACCTCTTCCAGCAGCAGCCTCAGCTTTCCCAGGAGTCTCCCCTCCAGGTACTGACCAGGCTCACACCTGCTGAGCTCCAGTGGGGCTGCCAGCAGTGAGCTGCAGGGCGATATGGCTGCTGGCATTTCAAGGCTGTGAAAGGAAAAGGGTCCCATCTAGCTCACTGACTTTCTGCTTTTTCAGACTTCACCCCTGTCTTTATGATCAGGTCAGTTTAATCTGCTGCAGGTCCCCAAACTACCTGCTCTGGGTTCCTCACTGGAACAGCCAGACAAGAAGTTTTCCACTGAGACCTTTAAAGGATCTTAACATCCTTCTCTACCAGAAAGCTGCTCAACTCCCAGTACTATAAACTGTCTGATTTCCCATCTTTTTCCTTCTTAGTCATTTTCAAGCTCCTTGACTTCTCTTTTAGCTTTTTTTTGTAATTTCTAACTGTGTGGTTTTGCGTGACGTTAATGATCCCTGGCCTCAAAGGGACATCTTGCGGATGACCGAATCCCATTGGTCTGGAACAGAGGAATTTAATTTCTCCAAGCGGTGCGTTTTTCTAGTTGAAGCGGTGCAGTTATCCTACGTAAATTTCATTTGTGCCCAATTTTTTCACGGGGCTAAGCATTTTCAATTCAACTCCAAATACTTTATTCATCTCCAGGAGGGGGTAATTTAAGCCGCAGGCATGCAACAATGACTCATTCCACATAAAATAACATTACTAAGAAAATATCAAATAAAAAACAGCCAACAGACCATAGAAAAGTTGCAGGTGGTGCTTTTGCCTGTATAGAGTACCCGGTACCATATGGGGTTGGATTAAAACTGGGCCCAATCCTCCCGGCACAAAACTGGCGCCACTTCCACGATGCAGACATGCACTGCAGATCTTGAGCGACCCTGGGAGGGACGTCACCCTTAAAATATCATGTCGAGAGGGCTCATCGCACCCCGTTATTAATATACTGTATACTGTTGCGTAGTGTCAAAGAGTATACTGTATACTATACTGTATACTATACTGTAAACAGGCGTCGTCTTTCAGATGAGACGTAAAACCGAGGTCCTGACTCTCTGTGGTCATTAAAAATCCCAGGGTGTTTCTCGAAAAGAGTAGGGGTGTTACCCCAGTGTCCTGGCCAAATTTCCCCCCTGGCCTTTACCCATCATGGCCTCCTAATAACCCCCCTCTCTGAACTGGCTCCATCACTCTGCTCTCCTCCCCACTGAGAGCTGGTGTGTGGGGAGCGGACTGGCGCCTCATCCAGGTGGGGCTGCACACTGGTGGTGGTGGAGGGGATCCCCATGACCTGTAAAGCGCTTTGAGTGGAGTGTCCAGAAAAAGCGCTATATAAGTGTAAGCAATTATTATTATTATAATTATTATTATAAAGAGTCAGTTTTGAAGGACATGCCCCAGTGATCTCACAGCTTTGACAGTGACGTTCCTGGCAAAGACGTGCAAACCACCCCCACCCCCCCCAAAAAAAAAAATCTCCACTTCTTTTCTTTAAAAAACACAAAATAAATGAACTGAAATGGCTAACTGGCCACATCAGAACTAGAAATCATTTTGGAAACAGTATTAAAGTGACATGTTGATACTGGGTGCTATGTAAGGGAAATTAATTCTAATGCTGTCAATGCTACAGCTTCCCGGGGCAAAATACGGCACCGTGAAATTGAGGAGATCTGTCCTTTTCTTGGAAAACCTTCTTGATGGGACAGTCTGCATCCTCACCCCCATCTTTCTTTGTACAACTGTCTGGTAGAGGCCAGATGCGCAAAACCTGCACTTGAAACTTGCCAGCAGCCATATCACCCTGCAGTTCCCCACTGGCAGCCCCCCCCCTGAAGCTCAGCAGGTGTGAGCGTGGTCAGTACCTGGAGGGGAGACTCCTGGGAAAGCTGAGGCTGCTGCTGAAAGAGGAGTTAGTGGGGCCAGTAGGGGGCACTCACCCCATGGCCTGTGTGCCTCAGTATAGTGATGGGGATACTTTTAAAAAGGCACCGATGAGTCATAAAACCGAGGTCCTGACTCTCTGTGGTCATTAAAAATCCCAGGGCGTTTCTCGAGAAGAGTAGGGGTGTAACCCTGGTGTCCTGGCCAAATTTCCCCCCTGGCCTTTACCCATCATGGCCTCCTAATAACCCCCCTCTCTGAACTGGCTCCATCACTCTGCTCTCCTCCCCACTGAGAGCTGGGATGTGGGGACCGTTCTGGTGCACTATGGCTGCCGTCGCATCATCCAGGTGGGGCTGCACACTGGTGGTGGGGGGAGGGGATTCCCATTACCTGTAAAGTGCTTTGATTGGAGTGTCCAGACAAGCGCTATATAAGTGTAAGCAATTATTATTATTATTGAAATGATTTGATCATGAGATACAGATGTTCTCTAGGTGAGAATTAAACAGAGATTGTGTCGGGAAGCTCAGGGCTGGTGCCACAGCTCGTTAATCAAGCAAGTTCTAAAACAAAGGAAGGAGGCATACTCACACGAATATTTTTATTCCACAAGTGAACATCCCTGACTAATACAAGCTCTGAGTGTGTGGCTCATTCTTCCTTTTTAATTCTACCTTGCTCCTGGCTGTTGTCCTAACTGTCTTTACAGACATGGTAAGGGTGTAACACTAGTTAAAGTGCAGGATAATATTCTGAGTGCAACAATAATATTGATAGACAAACTTGAACAATTTCAGACAGTGAAATGTTTTAATCTGATGATGCATGCATACGTTGAATACCCCCAATGCATTCCTAGTTTTAATCTGATGATCCATGCACACGATGGTATCGAAATCTCCAGAGATGTCTGACTTTTATGGGTTTACGGTCAAAGACTGCACAAGACGTGTTAACTAACATAATACACCATTTCGGTTCAGTCCAAAATGTTGTTCAGGAATGTTGTTCTACTGTTCTATGTGTGCTATAACTTCTCCATATGAACTCTCCATTGATAATGCATTTAAACGAAAAAAAAAACAGTGTTGGTGAATTCTACAGGTACATGCTATAACCCACAATTAGCAGTTTTGGTGCCAAACTACCCAAGCAAACTGGAAAAGTACCTAAATGCAATGGGCTGATGTCCGGTTATGATCGCTTGGAATGAAGCGAAGACTTTTACCTCCATTGAATGGGTATTGTAATGGGTGTCGCTTTCACAGGTGTTTTGCTTCTGAAAAAGAAATTCGGGCTCTAACTGCGCTCGTAAAGCTGGGGATGAGGGTGTCTATTGTCGGGACTCGTGCTTTCTTTCTCCCAGGTTATTTAGGCAGAGCTTTGCTGAAACGTGGTGAGAACGGGACAGGGCAGAGGGAGGCCTACCTTCGCAGTGGCTGCCCTCCTGCGTGGGCTGGTACCCGGGGTAACACTGGCAGTGGAAGGAGCCTTCGGTGTTGATGCAGTGCCCGTTGGCACAGAGCCGGGCATCCTCGCACTCGTTGATGTCTGTTGACAGGGAGCACAGTGGTGGTGGTGGGGGTGGGGATGGGAGTCAGGGGCTGGCACAGACCATCACCACGGCGAAGGGGGGGGGGGAGTGGGCGGATCTCACCTCGGCAGCCCTTGCTGTCGGATTCGGGGACGAAGCCCTCGTGGCACAGGCAGCGGTAGGTGCCCACCAGGTTCTCGCAGTGGCCGTTGGGGCACACGCCGGGGGTCTGGCACTCGTTGATGTCTGCAAGAATCCAGCAAGGCGAGGGTTAACCCGCCTGTTTCCCCCCGCCCCCCCCCCATGATTCCCTTCACCCACCCCGAAGAGAAACGTCAACCAGCCAAAATGTCAAGAGATCCGAGTCCAAGCCACCTGCCAATCCACCACATCAAACGCAGAACCACCTGGAAACATAACTATATTTTCTAAAAATATAGTTAAATATATAATAATAAAAATATTTTTATCATATTTATCTCTTTTATCTTTAAAAGAGGCTTCTTAAAGCACTTGACAGTAAGGGGAAGAAAAGCACACAGCTGGAGGAGAGAGCAGGATTAGACAATTAAAACAAAGGTTTGGAATACAGCAGGAAAGCAGAGGGACAGACACAGAACCCATTAAATCAAACCCTTCTGAAGGAGAAGAAGCTGTGAGTCTGGATTTGAGGGAGTTTAGAGAAGGTGGCTCTCCGATATCCTTGGAGACAGAACTCCAGAGCTCTGGAGCGCAGCAGGAGAAGACCCTGTCATCCAAAATATTTACTTAACATTAGTTTGATTTAAATGTATATGGAAATGTTTCAAATATACATATAGTACTAGCATGTACAAAACCATGTAAAATTATGTCTAAGACATTTAACATTAATGTCAGTTTTCATGTTTAAAATTTAAGATTAAAATGTCTAAAATTTTACGCTAGTGTTTTTACTTTTCTGCAGTATACTGTAGAACACTTATATTTTCAAACGTTTTTTTTTCATATAAATATAGATACGTGTTTAATACTGCTGTGCTTCTGAAGTGTCCCTCTGCAGACATGTTCCTGCCGATTTTATCAGCGATTGTCAAATTGTGAAAAATAAGGAGATCTGACTGGTTACTTGGATAAGTGCCCGTAAGACAGTAAGGATGAGCGGTGGAATGGAACTGGCTGGGGAACTGGCCCTCCTTGAGGGCTGAAGTCGGCCTTTCCTGATGAAAACCGTCAATCCACGCCCATCGTCCTTATTGAAAGAGCAGCCCATTTGTAATTGATTAAAATCATCAGGAAAAATAGGATATACACCTTCCAACTGAACAGGATAATTACTAAATTAAGCACCTTACATTGGGCTTTTATACATTTTCAAGAAGTCCATGTATTTTGACATATATACGTTATTAGTACAGTATATTGACTTCAGTGGGACACTTTTCCAATCAACAGTGCAAAGGTGCTCCTTTAACTGGCAGAGGTTAAGCAAACAGTGATCAGGAATAGTCTGTAAAAATGGTGGCGATGCACAGTGTTAATCTGCAGGAAAATGACCAGCGTAGACAGTTTATTCAGTACGCTGGTTTATGTTGTGCAAACTGTTTTTTGGCATCTCCTTTTAACCTACTCCCAGAAACATCAGCTGAATTGATAACTAATCCCACTAATAAGAACATAAAAACAATCCAAGTGAGGAGATTGGCACTTTCGCCCCGTTAGGTTAATGAATCCCAGGATCTCCTCCAGCTGTCTTGAAAGAAGCCGGGGCATCGCCTTCAACGGCATGGCTGGGTAGCTTGTTCCACGCCCCCACCACCCTTTGTGAAAAGCAGCGTCTCCACACCCGGCACTGGGCAATAAGAGCAGCCCTGGCCTGGCAGACTTTGCAATAAATGTACTCTGGTAGGAACACTCGAGTCAAAAAGCCTGGAGATTATTATCGAGGGAAACGTGCAGAGGCAGTGTCTGGCTGAAAAAGAAAGGACCCTTAATTTACGAAGAGAAAGACGAAACCGTCGGAAGAGCCCAGCGTCCCACGCCATGTTTCAGACAGCTCCCAGCATCCCCTCGAAACAGGCCACGTCTATTCTACAGAGGAAGGAAACAACGTTACTGCACGTGCAGGCTGCTCCGCATTCCCCTGGAGAGAGAAGGTTATCCAGCACCCTGCCTCCTCCCTCCCGCTGGATTGCACTCACTGGCCAAAATATTAGGAACCCCCTCAACGGGTTCGGGCTTCGGCAGCAGGAACAACCAGAAATGGACTCGAAACACTTGCCGCCCGATGTTCCCCCGCAGGATCCCCTTCAGTCCAGGTTGTGAGGAGTGGGGGGTTGGACTGCCGGCCCGCCTGGATCCCGCTGGGGATCAAAGTCCGTTTTACCGCTCCTCGAGGTCCAACCACACCTTGCCGGCCACCGTGGGTGCACGGCAGGGCCCGGCCTCCTGCAGATATACCCTTCCCGGATTCGCAATCCAGTCGGGTACAAGCCGGGCAGAGCGGGGGGCGACACCAAGCCCGAGGTTGGCATGTGCGGCGGTCCAATTAGCGACGTGCCGGACCAGGATGGCGAGACGAAATTGAGCGAGCGAGCGAGCCTCTCCCTGCCCCCTGCCCAGCTACCCACTCCCCAGCACCCGCAGCTCAGCCTGCTCCGGGTAACACACCGGAGCCAACGCTCCAGGTTCTGTGTCAGCAGTGCTGGGAATGACAGGCCGGAGACGACTTTGCAGGCTCTCTGACAGTTTTATCCTTCATTACAGTGGGGCGAGCGGATCACAGAGGCAGAGAGAGACTGCAGGCATCCGCTGCACAGCAGAGGAGGGATTCATGTTCTTTATTTTAGCTGATTACTATCAGTTTGTGTTTGCATTTGTTCGTCTCAGTTGATCGGTTTTATTGTGCTTAACTTAAAGCTAACGCATTAGTACTTGAATTATCCGATAAGGGAGGTTTTCCGATGTCTTTGAGCCAATCAATCTATATACTGCAGTACACGATGGTGTAATTACGGTACAGGGGGGTGAATTTGGCTGTTCGCAACAGTTCACTGCACCGGACCTTCGTGGTTGTGGAGACCCTGCTGTATCCCAACACTGCGGACAGCGAGCGCGGAGTGTCGCCCGTATCGGAGCACATCCATCCGCTTCTGGAGCGAGACCTCCAACCCCCCCCCCAGCTAAAAGAGAAACCAGCCGAGAGAGGTCAAGAAAAGGCCACCCGAAACCCAGAAGGCGGAGTGTGTGCATGCAGACCCCAGCGCAGGAGCCCAGCTGCCCCCAGCGTGTCAGCTTAGAGAGGGAGACCCGGCCCGACCGAACAGGTCCCGACGCAAACTGGCCACCCCATTCGTCACACGAGCGAGTTCAACCCGCCCGATACGTGCATCGTGGGATTGCTCAGCAACTGCCTCGTCTTCCGCCACCAGCAATGACCTACTGTATGAATCACACTCACCTCTTCAGGCTGAATAACTTACTGGATCATTTTTCTTTATTAGCTCCTTATCTGCGCAGCACTGCGGCACAGTGGTCAGCATTGCTGCCTCATAGATAGCTCTGGAGCCCTTCAGTTCTGGCCTTGTGGTGCTGTCTGTGTGGAGTTTGCATGTTCTCCCCTTGTTCTATGTCTCCTAAGGGGGCTCCGATTTCCTCCCGCACTCCAGAGACATGCTGGGAAATGCCTTGGCTTCTGGGAAACCGTGCTCTGGTGTGTCTGTGTCTGTGTCTGTGTCTGTGTCTGTGTCTGTGTCTGTGTCTGTGTCTGTGCTCTCTCTGCACTGCGAGCGAATCTCACATTCTCGTTCCTTGGTCTGAAAACCTCACGCATTTGCGTCAAGTACTGGGTTGACAAAAAAAAAACGAAGCGATGAACGGAAAATTGTGAAATTGTTGTGGAGACGAGCGATTCCATTAATTAAGCCATGTGTTTCCGTTCTATCTATATGAATAATGCGCTATTAATATTTTTGATGGAAAATTTCACTCATTAGGGATTTGGACCCCGGAGAGCTGCGTTGGTCATCGATGAAGAAAAAAAACCCAGAGAGTTTCCTCGCAGCTGAATCACTGGGTCACAGACAAATACTGTGTACCTTCGTCCCCCTGTCACTTCATTTTCAAAACATGCTGTCCAAAGGCATGCTGGGAGGTGAACTGGCTTCTGGGAAAACTGGCCCTGGTGGGGTGTGTGTGTGTGTGTGTGTGTGTGTGTGTGTGTGTGTGTGTGTGTGTGTGTGTGCCCTGTGATGGACTGGTGTCCCACCCAGGGTGTACCCTGCCTTGCACCCGTTTCTTCCCAGGAAAGGTGTCACCGTGCCACCTTCCTAATATTCCCAAATTCCTTCAAAAGCTGCTATCGGATGACCAGTGTGCGCCGGGGGGGGGGGGGGGGGGTGGGAGGCAGGCAGGGAGCTGGATCCGAGAGTACGTGCCTGGACTCCGCTGGGTAACGCTCCGGGTCGTGACACTGTGGGCAGCTGCAAACAGATGCATACGTCAGTGCGTGTCCAGAAGTGCCGTCACTACAGCAGCAAGAGAGGAATGCCCACCCACCTGCTGGTTTCCATTCCAGCCGGGCCTAATGGGGCCTTAATGGAAGTAACAGCTGGGTTGACGGGTGTCTCTGCAGGTTTTCTACATAAGAAGTGACTTGGCTTTTGAAAGGCAGTGGATAAAAGCCGGACCTCCGACGCATGACAGGGCAGAAAGGGGTTCAAATGGATCCCCCTGATTAAGTCACTTCGGGGCTGACGGCCGGGCTGGAATGAAAACCCGGCAGGTGTGAGTGCTAGGGCTTCCTGGATCAGGATTGGGGAAAAGACGATTCCAGCTAAAGGAGCAGAGGGAATCATCTGGATTGCTGCCGTTGGCTGCGCCAGAGGAGTTCTGCGATGTGGGCAGTGAGGCTTCTGCGATCCGGGTATCAGTAAACCAGAGATGAGCATCACCAGCTGGTAGTTACAGCCTGCCATCCCGTATTCCTATATCCGACTGGGCCAGTGCCCGTTCTTAGCGACTGCTCAGCCCTGTACCGCAAAACGCGATCTGACTTGGCCTTTAACGATGCAGAGCAGCTCTTCATCTGTCGGCTCTGCTCTCACACCAGGCTGCCGAGAAACAGGAGGACGAGACAAAAAAAAAGAGACGATTTTGGGGGTCCGGGCCTCGGACAGTCGGGATGGGGGGGGCTCACCGTAACAGATGCCGTCCTTGGCCCGGTGCCCGGGGGGGCAGGGTACGCACTCGTAGGAACCGGGCGTGTTCTCGCACTGCTCGTTGGGGCAGGTGTGGGGGTCCAGACACTCGTCGATATCTGGAACCACAGCAGAGGGAGCATCTTCGTTAAAACTGGGGCGGGGGGGGGGGGGACACACCGCTGCCACCTCTTCGAGCTTTCCTGAACCCCGTCTTTGGAATTCGCCAGGTCGCGGCGGAGCAGGGCGCCCCCGATCTCGTGCTTATACTGGTAATAAACGTTAAAAGTAGCTTCTTAAAGTTACTTTACAGTAAGGGCACAGTGAGAGGAGACTGGAGGATTAGACGATTACAGTGAGGTTTTGGAATACAGCAGGAAAGCAGAGGGACAGACACAGAGCCAGTTAAATTAAAACCCTTCTGGAGAAGGAGAAGGTTTGGAGTCTGGATTCGAAAGCGCTCAGGGGAGGTGACTCTCTGCTACTCTTGGGGACAGAACTCCAGAGCTCTGGGGCGCAGCAGGAGAAGACCCTGATCTCGCGCCTATACTGGTAATAAAACGTTAAAAGTGGCTTCTGAAAGGTACTTTACAGTAAGGACACAGTGAGAGGAGACTGCAGGATGAGACCATTACAGTGAGGTTTTGGAATACAGTCGGAAAGCAGAGGGACAGACACAGAGCCAGTCTGCATTTGAGGGAGTTTAGAGAAGGTGGCTCTCCGATATCCTTGGGGACAGAACTCCAGAGCTTTGGGGTGCAGCAGGAGAAGACCCTGTCGCCCCCAGAGTGTAGATAGGCTTGGGGGACAGACAGGAGACCAGAGGCTGTGAGGTGGGGAGGAGGAAGACAGTAACTCAGACAGGTACAGAGGTGCCAGGCCATGCAGAGCTCTACAGGCGAGCAGGAGGATTTTCGAAAGTGGACACGAAACCCGACAGGAAGCCAGTGCGGGGACTCCGGGACAGGAGTGATGTGATCACTGGCACTTGGACCTGGTCAGGAGTCTGGCTGCCGAACTCTGGGCAGACTGGGGTTTGCCCAGTGTGGATTTAGAAACCCCAGTGAGCAGAGCATTCCAGTACCAAATTCAAGACGAGTCCAATGTGTTGACCAGCTTTTCAGCAACAGTCGAAGACAACACAGGACGTAGTCTGGCGATATTGCTAAGGTGGGGGGGGATGATGTTTTTACAATATTTTGCACATGCAGATGAAACGTCACCCCCCTCAACCCCCCACCGAGGTCTTCAATTTAGAATGTAATTCAAGTACAGCGCCGTCCGCAGACTGGGTGGTGGAAAAACGGAAAGTTAGATCAAAAGAAAAATTTAGAAAAAAGGAAGAGATGAATGAGAATGCTAAAGAGAAATAAAGCAGAAATGCGAGCCAAACCGAGAATGAGACGGCGACGAGAGAGGAAGGGAAGCGTGTTGTTCTTGTTCAAGATGGCGGAGCGGCGGGGGGGGCTCGCTTACCCTCGCAGACGGGGTGCCGGTGGGACTTGCTCTTGTAGCCCTCGTAGCACTCGCACCTGTAGCCGCCGGGCAGGTTGACGCAGCGCCCGCTCTCCCCGCAGGGGTTGTGCTTGACGCACTCGTTCACGTCTGGGGGGGGGGACGGGACAGAGAGGAGACTCAAGAGCCGTCCGCTGTCCGACGACTGGAAATCTCCCCCCCTCTCATAAAAACAAACTACCGATTTCGGCAGCGCGTCCGTGAGAGGAAAAAAAAAAACCAGCCCGTTGTTTCTGCGTTTGTAGAAGGGCTTCGCCGTGTATTAAACGCGCCTGCGAGACGTATTTCATCGGGAGTTAACGAGAAAGTTCTGTCCAGGTGCCTGATTGTGGGGGTGCGTAGACCCCCTTTCCCCCCCCCGGGGGGGGGGCACTTTCACTCCGAAACGTGCAAAAAGAGCGGGAAACGCCGATGGAATGAGGTCGACTGACGTGACGCACTTGAAATTAGTCTTCATGGCCGAACCCCGTGATGGATGGGGCGCCCGTCGCTGCGATACCTCTAGTTTCTGGAACAGCGGAGCGTTTCGAGATGGCGTTCAGGGGGAGAGGCTGAGGAGGAATTGTGAGTTTTTCCATGACCTGAATGGTCCGTTATGACATTATTTATTATAATTATAATATACGTGGGTAGCTGCATCAGCATGCGTAGGCTGCAAAGGAACAAGTGATTCCAGGCTGAAAAAAAAATTAGAAAGAGAGCACAACGTTTCGGCCGCGGAGCCTTCTTCAGGTGTGAGAAAGTTACCTTTGCCTACTGGCCTGTCTTTCTCACACCAGAAGAGGGCTCCACAGCCGAAACGTTGTTTTCTTTCTCCTCTTTTTTTCAGTATGGAATAAACCTATTACTTGTTCCTAATAATAATATATAATATAATAATGTAACACTACAGGGTTCAGGTGGGCACCCTCACCACTGCCACCATATGCGTTACACTGATGTTATATATATGACATATCATATGAATGTTGACTACAGAAATATAAGGACGTAACACTAGTTGTTTAGACTTCGGTAATAATTTAAGAACAGCTAATAAGGTTGTTGTTTTTTTAAGTTTAAGAATTTTGATATGAGTAGTACCGGGAAGAGAAAAGACAGTGCTGGGTCGTCGAAAGAGAAGTCTAAGATACCTCCATCGTGTATGTATAGCACTACAAGAAAATCAATGGCAACCAATGAGAAAAGCGAAGCAACTGGAGGTGATGTGGGGAAAAAATAATGGAGATGCACTCGTACGTACGCAAGAGGAGCTCCAGACCAACGTCTCGGAGTAGATGTAATACAGTCGGAATTGAAGGTCTTAAAAATAGTCCATGGACTGTGTGTTTAAAGAGGTTGAGGAACTGAAGAATGAAGTTTTGAAATGAGTAAATACTGAACAAGAAAAGCAGATTTAAAGACTTTGAATTGAGGGAACAAAAAAAGTTTGTAGTACAGCTGCTACAGAGACGTATGATTATTGATCTGGAGCACCTAGAGAATGCTGTTCCAGCTCGTTTCTCGTGAGTCACTAGTGTGTCCCTCCTTCGTGGGGCCCTAAAGATTTCGTAGGTCCCCAGTCTCTGTGCCTGCGGTGCCTCATGGGAAAATCCGGCGCTGGTTCTGCCATGCAGTAGTTTCCGTTTTACGTTGTCGTGCAGATTTGTTTTTATCGTGGTGTCAGTGTAAGAAAAGTTTTAACTGACCTCTGACCCCAACGGGAGTGTTGTGGTGTCTGGGGATGAGGTTTTTCTTTTTCTTTCTCTTCATTTGTCCCTGATAAAGTTTGATAATCGGCCAGGGTTATCACGTTTTTTTTTAACCTTCCCCGAGTGAAGGAAAGCTTAGGTTAGGAAATTAGTTCAATTGTACTGGAGGTTGATAGGCTTGCTGGCACAGAATACTTTTAAGACATACTTTAAAAGTGTCAGCGAAAACTGTTTTTTTTGTTGAAATCAAATTATTTGCGCGTATTTCCCATCCTTTCCTGGTTTCGCGTATTTTTCATTGAGTATTTGTGACGTTTTCCTGCTTCGAGAGGACTGGTCTTTCCTGGGTGTCTAAGGCCCCAGGTGGTACCTAAGGACACCCCCCCTTACCTGCACAGGTGCACTTGCCAAGGTGAAGCGGCAGCTTGTAGCCATGGTTACAGCGGCAGGTGTAGGACCCACCCGTGTTGATGCACTGGCCCCGCCCACTGCCGCAGGGCTCCGCCTCGCACTCGTTGTCGTCTGAAACCGAGAAGGCCTCCTCATTTCATCGCCTGGACCACAGTTAGTGCCCCCCCCCCTCCGGTGCAGTCAAACAGGCAGGCATCTAGTGGGATCTTTCCTCTTACTGGGCGTCCTGGCCAAATTTCCCCCTGGCCTTTACCCATCATGGCCTCCTAATAACCCCCCTCTCTGAACTGGCTCCATCACTCTGCTCTCCTCCCCACTGAGAGCTGGGGTGTGGGGAGTGGACTGGCGCCTCATAAAGGTGGGGCTGCACACTGCTGGGGGTGGAGGGGATCCCCATGACCTGGAAAGAGCTCTGGGTGGAGGGTCCAGGAAAGGCGCTATAGAAGTGTGAGCATTATTATTAATATTATTACTCCTATCCGTGCCCATGTGGTTGTCACCCCCAAGTGCCACCATGCCTGTGGGCAGCCCCCTCTCCCCCACGGCGTGCCCACTCTTCAGGAGGTGGTCACAAGCTCCAATGTGCCTAACAGGAGGGGCAGCACCTGTTGAAGGACTTTGCTGAAGTCATCAAACAATGGGCAAAAACGACAGGCGTCAGCATTCAGCTGAAAGAGAGCAGAGGCCTTGGCTGCCCAGTGCCCAGCATAGTGCTAACTGTGCGCTGGCAGTTAAACGAATCCTGGTCCATCCATCCATTGTCTAACCACTCTATTCAGTACGGGCTCGTGGGGGAGCCGGAGCCTATCCCAGCATACAACAGGCGCAAGGGGGGGTACACCCTTGACGGGACGCCAGTCCGTCACAGCGCGCGCCCACAGACACACCTGGCCGATTGCCCCAGAAGCCGATTAATCTCCCAGCCTGCCCTTGCACCGTAGGACGCGAGTATGGCGAGACCATGCAGACTCCACACAGACAGCACCCCCAGGTCTGGAATTGAACCCGGGTCCCCAGCGCCGCCAGGCAGCAGTGCTGACTCAGGGTTCATTACGCTGTCACCAGGTCCCTGTCTGAGCTCAACCTCTGCCTTCCCAGACCGACCCACCCGGGACCAACGCAGGAATTTGTGAAAGTTGTGCAAATTTCTTCCCCAGTGACAAAAACCGTGTGCGCACTAAATTGAGCGTATGTCAAATTGTAAACCTGAAATTATTTTTTTGTTAATATAGCCATCCTCATAGAAGCATCCAAAGGATCCAGAAGATCCGGGACAGCGATTCCATGAGCCCAGTCATAGAGACCGAGTGTCCGAGCAGGCAGGAGCAGGGAGGTACGAGACTACGAGAGCATAGATATCGACGATCGAGTAGCGAGAATAATGCACACAACTTTTTGTGCGCAATTCAATTTCCTATGTGCACTGATTTCATGACCTGTGTGCGCATTGGGTAGCAGGAATAATGCACACAACGTTTTGTGCGCAGTTCAGTTTCCTATGCGCACTGATTTCATATCCTGTATGCGCGCGGGCACACGTGCACGGCTAAGAGGGAACATTGCCCAGGACTCTCTGAGAGCCAGCGGCAGCCCTGGCTGTTCTTGTGAGCGGCGGGGCACTGGCTCCTCACCCACACAGTACTTCCTCTGGGCGTGAGCCTTGTACCCAGTGTTGCAGAGGCAGGCGAAGCCGTTGGCAGAGTTGATGCATTCTCCGTGGCTACAGATGTTCCTGTTCAGCCCGCATTCGTCCGTCTCTGGACAGGGGAAAACATGGAAAGGGGGGAACCCACAAACAATTAGTGACAGAGCAGCTGATGATCACAAGCTTTCAGGCAAAAATAAAACCAGAGGGCACAAGCGGAAACTATGGGGAAGTGCATTTAAATGAAACAAGCTGCCATGTTGTTGAAGCAGATAGTCTGGCTGCAGTTAGGAAAGACTTTCTTTACACAAAGGGTGGTGGGAGTGTGGAACAAGCTGCCTAGCCATGTTGTTGGAGCAGGTTGCCTGGATCCCGCAATGAGGAAATACTCCCTTCTTTACACGAAGGGTGGTGGGAGTGTGTCACAAGCTGGCCAGTCACGTTCGTGAAGCAGATAGACTGCTTTCTTTCAAGAATCAGCTGGAAGAGGTCCTGCAGTTAGGAAAGACTTTCTTTACACAAAGGGTGGTGAGAGTGTGGAACTAGCCATGTTGTTGGAGCAGGTAGCCTGGATCCTGCTGTAGCGGCAATGCTTGTTAATAAGACAGAATTAAGTGTTGCTGTGCTTTCCCAAATTAGGTCCCATCTCTCCATCTCTGGTGCAGCCACAGAGAAACTATTCATGCAGGCTGATTTAAGGTTTCCTTTGATAAGGGACAGCTCCCAAATGGGGATGCACTTAGCTAAGCCTGGCTATCATGATCAATGGTCATCCGTTGGCGCCTATCTGTCTAGGGAGTGCCAGATGGACATCTGGACTGCATTCCTAAGTGTCAGGAGAAAGTGACTCATATCTCACCTTGATCAACCAATCAGGGACTGGTAGGGCCGAGTAACCCACGTGGGACTCTGATGCCCAGGAAACTTTCAGCCAATGAACGAGCTGAAGTTCCTCCAGGTAAAAACAGGCAACACAGAGAGCCTGAAGTAGGGGAAATTGTAGGAGACTATTCTAAAGAGAATTCTAAGGAGAATTCCAGGGGTGCGAGACAATTCTAGGGCAGGACGGCCCAGGAGCAGAAAGGCTCCCAAGGGCAGGACATTCTCGCAGTGCGCCTCCTGACCATCCTGAGACTCAGCCCGGACAACCACGGATCGGCCAGTGTGTCCGAGTGCCAGAACTTTCCTTTGTTCTAAGAGTCGAGAGCGGAGGTTGCCAGAGAGAAACCAGAGGATCCACCCGAGGTTAGTATCAGCAGCAAGCCTCGTGAACAGGTCGGAACTGTGGACAGCTGAATCACTATTCAGAACTCCTATTCCTGACTTGCTGGGACCCACAGTCATCTTTTCTCCTGTGCACAAACTTTGCTAGTTAAAGCCAACACTAACTAGCTGGTCAGTGAGCATCAGCAGCGCACCGTCGCAAGCAGCACAGCACAGCCTGGCACGGAGCCAGAGAGCCCGCAGGAGATCTGAATCCCCAAAGATTGGATGAGTATTCAACTTCACTGCATTACTGCTCGAGAATTCAATTGTTATCCCAACCAGTTGATATCAGTTTAATTCCTAAGAGTTATGTACTTGTTTTGAGTATCCAATGTAGAAGTTATAACCAAGTTCATTTACGAAACGGTCGAAATGAATGATATACTGAACGTATGTCCTCTTGATATATGTAATTCTTCGTAACTGAATGAATATATACCTTTTGTATTCTGATAACCCTCTCGATAAGATCTGTTAGGTTTATATGCATATTTTATGTATTAATAAATGTATTCTCGTGTATTAGTACCTGTGTGTGTGCGTTGTTTGAGTTATATCGCATGGTTGGATTCTAAGGCCATTAAAAGAATCAATTTTGTGATTTACTGCTACAATTAATAATTGTCCCAGTAAATGCCCAAACCCTACAGAACTGGTGCCTTGTGAGAGCACACTACAAGAGCAACATAAGATTAGTCAATTCTTGTAATTTTGTTCACTGCTCAGAAGTAAAGATTTTGTGCTCATTACATCAAGTTATGGGTTTCTGTGCAATGCCCTTGGTTACAAGGGGATTCTGAAAGGCAGCCCTACCATAAATAACAGCTCTGTGAAGATTGTGATGTGCAGTATTTGATGACACTGGGTCACTGAGCTGTAGATTCTATTATGTGAGGCCTTTGCTTTGTTGTCTTATCTATTCTTTTAAATGGAGTTGATAACAAAAGTTCAGGAGGGATGACAACAACCATGTTCAATCAGACTCAGCCATCAGTAATTAACAATTGCTTCTGACATCCATTCCTCTCCCAAAATGCTATAAATACCTACGAGATCCCTATCTTTCTCTTGTGCACGTCTGTTGCATGAGTCTTGCTGTCTTGCTGTCCTCTCCCCCCTCGTGTGCATCCTTGCATAGACAGTACTACGACGGTGCCTACACCATACAATCAATATTCCTGTTTGCTGCTCCAATGCACAGTTTGATCTCAGCCAGAAACCAGCTGAGTACCAGCTAGCCATTGATCTGACTCTTCGTCGCTTTTCAACATCTGCCAGCTTTATCTAGTCTTTCCAAAAACCAAGACCCACCGTTGTCAACCCGTCATTCCCAAACAGCTGGCGTTTGACCATCCAGTTACTTCTCCTATTTTAAAATAAATGGGCTGCTCTCTGCAAGCGCACATTCACCGCCATGTTTGCAAATCTCCCATTCGAAACCTTTCCTCCCATTATCACCTGGACAGTAGCACAATGTCAGCAAACTACGTTAAAACAGCTTTAATTCAGGACGTAAATCTAGGAATATTACTAATTTTCCTATCAAAGATATACCTAACGCATCCTGCGCTCCCAGTAGACTTCCGCATTTCCCAACGACATCATCAGCAACGCTACACTCCAGTCCGGTGCAAATCCTGAGCTGCCAATGCAGCCAACCTGCTGATCCTACCCTCGTGTCCATAGGATCTTGCTCTGGATTTTTTTTTAAATGCTGCTTATTTTGCATTCGCTACAGTGTGTTCAGATTTAAAATGACAGGGCACAGAAGTGCTGACTGTGGTGGATAAGATTGCATAGTGCTTTTATTCAGTTCATTCTATAAGTACCTTGATGTTTTTTGCATTTTGTTGTTTTAAATCTTGTGTGTCAAAATACTATGTAGTATTATTAGGTATGGAAAATACTCCAAACAAAGTAGAAAACCCAAAAAAGATCATTAATAAGATGAGAAAAATGACAAAGTCATGAATGCAGAAGTTTTCAAAATCCTGTACTGAGGCAAACATAAATTCAACTGAGTGCACAAATGCTCCAAAACAAGCAGCACTGATAGTTGTGCAGCCTTTATGTGCTATAATAGTCATTCACACGATTTAAGAAATAAATCCACCTTTGTCTCAGTCAGGCAGTGAATATAGAGAAAAGATTCAATCCTGGAGACTAAGGAGCTTTCAGAACAGCTCAGGGATACAGTTGTAGAAAGACACAGACAGGCTGCACACGGGTCCCTGTGGAACAGCACTGTCTGCATCCACCCAGTCACAGGCTGTTTCTTGTTCTCAGCCCATGTGCAAACATCACCTTGCTTTCCTTTTCATACAGTTAGGAATCTTGTGAAATTTCAAGTGCTTATTTTTAAATCATAAAAAGAATAGTGTCAATAATGCAACATTGTAAGACAGTTTTCTGCCCTCATAGTGGCATCACAGTTGGTAATATGAATGTGAATATGTCATATTTTATTTGATATAGGTCAGCAAATACATCAGTCTGGTAATATGTATTCTTCTCATGGGTAACATTGAAATTAATTCAGTTTTAAACACTTCCAAGTTAATACTATTCTTTTAGTAAAGGCAAGACTACGTTTGTGACAGTATACTGTTACAGATGTTGTTAATGAGCATTACAGTGTGTGTGAGTGTGTCAGTGTTGTTGATGTACAGTAGAGTGTGTGAGAGTGTCTCAGTGTTGTTATTGTGCAGTACAGTGTGTGAGAGTGTAACAGTGTTAAATGTGCAGTACAGTGTGTGAGAGTGTGTCAGTGTTGTTAATGTGCAGTACAGTGTGTGAGTGTTGTTAATGTGCAGTACAGTGTGTGAGAGTGTGTCAGTGTTGTTAATGTGCAGTACAGTATGTGAGAGTGTGTCAGTGTTGTAAATGTGCAGTACAGTGTGCGAGAGTGTGTCAGTGTTGTAAATGTGCAGTACAGTGTGCGAGAGTATGTCAGTGTTGTAAATGTGCAGTACAGTGTGTGAGAGTGTGTGAGTGTTGTTAATGTGCAGTACAGTGTGTGAGTGTTGTTGATGTGCAGTACAATGTGTGAGAGTGTGTCAGTGTTGTTAATGTGCAGTACAGTGTGTGAGTGTTGTTGATGTGCAGTACAGTGTGCGAGAGTATGTCAGTGGTATTAATGTGTAGTATAGTGTGTGAGAGTTTGTCAGTTTATTTAATTTTCAGTACAGTCCAATTGCAGGAATAAGAATAAAAAAACAATTATTTTTTCTTCCACTGCTCAGAACTGCAGGTTCTTAGTTCATTACAACAAGTTACAGTATGTTTTGCTTTGCGCTGTCCTTGGTTACAAGGGGTTTCTGCATGGTGTCCTGACCATAAATATCAGCTTTACAAGGCTCAAGGTGTACAGTATTTGTTGAGACTGGGTACTGTAGCTTCAGTGCTGGGGTAATTCTGGAGGCTGTTGTTTGTAGCTTTTAGCCGCTATCCTGTTAAGTGTCCATCTAGCCCTGTCGATGAGCTTTGACTTTTCCTCCTCCCCGATGGTGTTTTCCCTTGTTTGATGCACTGTATACTGGTATGATTTTCATCACTGTTCTCCTGACACATTAAATCATTTTGCCACTTCTGTGACAGATGCTTCTGTGATTCAGGCACCAACTGTTTAATCCCATTCAAAATCTGTTAGTTTACTCATGTTGCTTGAGAAACTCGTATTTTGTTGTATGTGTTGATTTCTAGACTGCTTTTACAGCAAAAACATACTAGTAAATAATATCGAAATTAGTATGAAATGTGTAAATTATTTGTAGTTGTCATAAATTCTCAAATTACAGGTGCTGTTGTCAATAGGTTTCTCCATTATTTTGTCCTGTACATTAGCAGGTGCAGTACAAGCTTTCATCTGTCTGACACGACAGATCTGTATCATCAGTGCTGTCTTATACATTAAAGTGGAACAAGTACGCTCAAAACCACTTTACAGGAAGTCCTTCAGCGCAGAGCAACTGAGCCTGTTTTTACCAGCTCTTCTTTCCTTCAGTGCTTCCTGATTAAAAACATACATTACGTTATCGAAACAGAAAGTATATTTCTGTTACTTCGCCATTTTGAGCGAAGCAGGGTAGATGCAGTCGGGTACAAGTAGAGAGGGACTAAACTTACTCCTCCATTAAAAACACACTGAAGTGTGGTAATTGCGGAAGGTGGCAGAGGGAGAGAGCAAGAGGTTTTACCAGAATTCAAACTTCAGACCACTGGGTGTAGAGTCTGAGAGCCTGAAAACAGTTTAGGGAAGATTATAAGAGCAGAAGGACTTCAGGGGAGACTTCACATCACCCTGGGTGAGTCTATCAGGAATAAATGTATCGAAGTGAGCACTGTTTCACCTCTCTCATGTATTGGTACAGGGTAGTCCAGCGGTACATTCTGAAACTGATCCTTGTCTGCAGCCATGTGAAGACACATGGAGCTGCTGAGATGGTTCACAGCGCATTCAGGTTTAAAATGGCGGAGAGCGGAAGTGCTGATTGTGGTGGATAAGATTGCGTCAGTGTTTTTATACTTAGAGAGCATTTTCTTAGTGCCTTGTAAAAGTATTGACAGCATTGAAGTTTCTAAAGTTTGTTGTTTTAATGCTTCTTGGTCAAAATATTATGAAGTAATAATATTCATTATGTACACAAACATCTGTAAAAATTCTTCACACTAGCCTTGGTTGCAAGGTATTTCTGCATGGTGTCCCGACCTTATATGCCAGCTTTGTGAAGCTCATGATGTGCAGTATTTTTGAGGCTTGGTCACAGAGCTGTAGATTCAGTGCTGTGGTAATTCTAGAGGCTGTCGTTTTGTTGTTTTTAGTAGTGATCCTGTTAGGTGTCCATGTAGCCCTGTCGGTGAGCTGTGAGTTGTGCCCACTGTTCCTCCTTCCTGATGCTGTTTCCCTTGTTTATCAGAATGTATGCTGGTCTGATTTTCGTCACTGTTTCCATGACATTGTTCCCGTTACCTGTTCTCAGCCCATGTGCAGACATCACCTTGCATTCCTCTTCATACAGTTAGCAGTTGTGTTAAAGTTTCATTATTTTTAATCACTCACAGAATAACACTAATGTAACATTATGAGACAGTTTTCATCTACTTCTTGGAAGCAGTCTTTCATACTGTATGTCAGTGAATACATCAGACATGTATATTTTTTCATTCCAGTTGTAGAAATAACAGCAACATAGGATTAGTCAGATCTTATTATTTTGTTCACTGCTCAGAAGTGAAGATTTTGTGCTCATTTTGTGTTTCTGTGCATTGTTCTTGGTTATAAAAGGATTCTGAAAGGCAGCCATTCCCTGAATATCAGCTTTGTGAAGATTGTGATGTGCAGTATTTGATGACACTGGCTCACTGAGCTGTAGATTCTGTTATGTGAGGCCTTTGGTTAGTTGTCTTAATAACTTTTGTTTTAGATGGAGTTTATAACGAAGGTTCAGGAGGGATGACTACAACCACGTTCAATCAGACTCAGCCATCAGTAATTATCAATCGCTTCTGACATCTATTCCTCTCCCAAAATGCTATAAATACCTACGAGATCTCTCTCTCTCTTGTGCATGTCTGTTGGATGAGTCTGGCTGTCTTGCTGTCTCGCTGTCCTCTCCCCCCTCGTGTGCATCCTTGTATAGACAGGACTACGACGCTGCCTACACCATACAATCAATATTCCTGTTTGCTGCTCCAATGCACAGTTTGATCTCAGCCAGGAACCAGCTGAGTACCAGCTAGCCATTAATCTGACTCTTCATCGCTTTTCAACATCTGCCAGCTTCATCTGGCCTTTCCCAAGACCAAGACCCACCGTTGTCAACCCGTCATTCCCAAACAGCTGGCGTTTGACCATCTTGTTATTTCTCCTGTTTTAAAATAAATGGGCTGCTATCGGCAAGCGCACATTCGCCGCCATGTTTGCAAATCTCCCATTCGAAACCTTTCCTCCCATTATCACCTGGACAGTAGCACAATGTCGGCAAACTACGTTAAAACAGCTTTAATTCAAGATGTAAGTCTAGGAATGTTACTAATTTTCCTATCAAAGATATACCTAACGCATCCTGCGCTCCCAGTAGACTTCCGCATCTCCCAACGACGTCATCAGCAACGCTACACTCCAGTCCGATGCAAATCCTGAGCTGCCAATGCAGCCTGCTGATCCTACCCTTGTGTCCATAGGATCATGCTCTGGATTTGTTTTTTAAATGCTGCTTATTTCGCATTCGCTACAGTGTGTTCAGATTTAAAATGACAGGGCACAGAAGTGCTGACTGTAGTGGATAAGATTGCATAGTGCTTTTATTCAGTTCATTGTATAAGTACCTTGAGGTTTTTGGATTTTGTTGTTTTAAATCTTGTGTGTCAAAATACTATGTAGTTTTATTGTGTATGGAAAAACCCCAAGATAAAGATCATTAATAAGATGAGAAAAATGACAAAGACATGAATGCAGAAATTTTCAAAACCCTGTACTGAGGCAAACATAAATTCAACTGAGTGCACAAATGCACCAAAACAAGCTGCACTGATAGTTGTGCAGCCTTTATGTGCTATAATTTCAAGTGCTTATTTTTAAACCATAAAGAGAATAGTGTCAATAATGCAACATTGTATGACAGACTTCTGCACTCATAGTGGCATCACAGTTGGTAATATGAACGTGAATATAGTTTAACAGTGTTGTTAATGTACAGTTCAGTGTGTGAGAGTGTGTCAGTGTAGATAATGTGCAGTACAGTGTGTGAGAGTGTTTCAGTGTTATTATTGTGCAGTACAGTGTGTGAGAATGTGTCAGTGTTGTGATTTGAGATGTGAGAGTTTCTCACTTTCTGTTATGTGTTGGCAGGTTGTGCTTGTATCAAATTCATGTCCTTGAGACCCTCTGCTGATCCTCAGGAGGGAAACAGCTTCTGAAATGAGTCTCTCTGAGGAGCCTGAGGCTGAAGATGGAGCACTGGGCCGTGAAATTGAGAGGTAAGAGAGTGTTCTTGTGTTTGGGGACCTGATTGACTCTGACACCGAATCTGTCTGGCTTCAAAGCTATAAGGATGTGTCTGTGTTATCGTAGGTTTTCCTGCTGTCCCATGTCTGTTGTTAGTTATGTGACTGTAGTAGCTGAGGTCTCTTGGCCCTGCTGTCTTGGGTCTTGTGTTCCATGTGTTTTGTCAAGTGCTGTCAGGACATGCATGCTCAGTGTCAGATCCCAGAGGGATGCATGTTGTGGGAATGGCACTGTGTCTGGGTGTATACCTTAGTTTGAGGTAAATTATATACCACATTAAATTATATACCACATTCTGAGCTAGCGTTTACCAAAACCTGGCTTTATGCGTCTATTCCGGACACTGCTATCCTCCCGAGATGCTTTTCTGTCCACTGTCAGGACAGGACAATGGACTCGAGGAAAATCAAGGGTGGAGTGGTTTGCTTGATGGTTAATAACTGGTGCACACCTGTGGAGACTATTTCATTGTCATGCTTTCCAGATCTTGAACACCTGACAATAAAATGCCACCCGTTCTGTCTCGGAGGGAGTTTACATTGGTGGTCCTCACAGCAGTGTATATTCCACAACAGACAAACACCACAAGAGCCCTGAATTAATTATTTGGACACCAACACAGACAGGAGAACGTATTCCCTGAGGACGCATTAATCACAGTAGGTGACTTCAATGGCGCGGACCTGAAGAAAACCATGCCTAACCTGCATCTGCATAATAATTGCCTGATGAACAAATACGATGGATAATATTCACACTCCCTTCCAGAATGGCTACAAAGCCCTCCCCCAACCTCCCTTTTGCAAATCCGATCACACTTCCATTCTGCTACTTCTTGCCTACAGGCAGAAACTCAAGCAGGAGAAGCCTGCGACACGGACCTTTCAGTGCTGGTCTGACAAATCGGATTCTATTCTACATCAGTGTTTTGCCACTACTGATTGGCAGATTTTTCGTGAAGCTGCCGGGAACGACATTAACCTGTAAGCAGACTATGCTACTGGTTATATCAATAAATGCATCAAAGATGTTGTCCCCAAAATTACAGTTCGCACATACCCAAATCAGAAACCATGGGAAAATGGAGAAATATGCACTAATCAAAAAAGCTAGAACAATGACTTTTAACTCTGGAGACATGGACAAGTACAAAGAATCCAGATCTGACCTGAGAAAAGCCATCAAAGAAGCTAAATATAACTATAGAGCGAAACTGAATCATACTATCACGATAACCGAGACACCTGGAACATATGGAATGGAATTCACACCATCACAGATTACAGAGTGCAACCCAGCAATATGACACAAACTGCCTTTCTCCCTGATGAACTAAACTCATTCTATGCTCGGGTCGAAGTCCATAACACAGAACCAGCTAAGGAACTCCCAGTTAAATAGGGGGAATACCCACTGTCTGTCTCCAGAGCTGATGTGTATAACGTTTTCAGGAAGACTAATCCACGCAAATCCCCTGGCCCCGACGCTATCCCTGGACGTGTTCTGAAGGCTTGCTCAGACCAGCTGGCAGATGACGGACATATTCAATCTTTCCCTTACTTAATACACAGTCCCCTCTTGCTTCAAGAAAACCACCATTGTGCCCCACTGTACTCACATCACTCATCATGAAATGCTTCGAGCGGCTGATCTAAGTATATATCACCTCTTCACTGCCTGACAACTTGGACCCACTGTCATTTGCATACCGACAGAGCAGATCAACTGAGGACACCATCCCCACTGCTCTACACACTACCCTTTCACACCTAGACAAGAAAGAAACGTATGTGAGAATGCTGTTCGTTGATTACAGCTCAGCATTTAACACCATTGTACCCTCAAGGCTTGTCACCAAGCTCCAGGACCTAGGACTAAGCTCCCCTCTCTGCAATTGGATCCTGGATTTTCTGATGGGTCATCTGCAGGTGGTAAGTGTAGGCACCAGTTCGTTCTCCACCCTGATTTTGAATATCAGCAATCTCCCAAGGCTGTGTGCTCAGCCCTCTCCTCTACTCCTTATTCACCCATGATTGTGTTGCCAAAACAAAAAAAAAAATCAATCATTAAGTTTGCAAACGATACGGTTCTTGGTTGGTGCCAGGACAACAACCTCTCTCTGAACATCAGATTCAAGGTCCTAAAAACACTGAAGCAGTCAATCCAGTGAGCTGAATCAACAGTGATACACAGTGTGAGGGCAATAAGTGAAAACTGCATGGAGGTGCATTTCAAACTGAGGGCAGGAGGCTCATCTTTACACAAAGGGATGTTGGAGTGTGGACATATGGGTATACTGATACCCTGGTATCTTTCAAGAAAAACACAGGCTGAGATCCTAGGATCAATTAACTACTATCTACCAAACTGGCCAGAAGGGCTCAGAGATATCCTTTAATGAGTGTAGTTTAGCTATCTGAATCTAGGATATTACCTTAACCTGCTGCCTTTCACTTTTTTGCATTCTGGCTGTGTTGCATTCCTGTTGATTTGACAAGATTTATGATTTAAAGTGGACCATATAAGGATTTAATTAGTAATTTAATTGAATTCTTGATCTGAACTTGTGAAGGACCAGAGCAGTAAGAGATTAGAAGTTCCCAGGTAAAATGTATTACTGATTTATCACTCAGACCAACAACATCAGCAGCAACATGATAATGTGTGACTTCAGCCAAAACGCTCTGACTCTCCAGTAGAAAAGTGACTCCAGTCTCTAGCTGCTCCAGTTTGGAAACCAGAAGAAACACCCTGGAGTTCGGGCTCTGCCCCCTGCAGGCTCTTTCCTTCAGGCCATGAAGAGAGAAAGGGGCTTTCAGGCTGGAGAAAAAGCAAGTCAACACCAATACCAGCACAGCTACCCCTGACCTTCACAATGGCAGCAACAGAGAGACATTTATTAATCCTGCAGAACGAGAGAATTGCAGTGATACAATCTGCTGTCTCAATTACAGTTCTTCAAATTCAAAGCAGAAGACACTGCTAATGTGTACAGTACCTTTTCATGTTAAAAAACGACTTCATTTTCCAAAAGGCTGCTCATGAAAGTTTCTATATTCTGTTTTCCACTGAAAAGCATTACATCTCAAGAACCCAGTCATGTTCCTGTTCTCTACCTCACTGTTTCACTGCCTTTCTCTGTTTTTCATGAGCTCCCCGTCAGTACATTTTCTCATTATTGTTAGTGAGCTTCAGTCAGTTCAAGGTTAGGTGTTTGGTGTGCACAACCTGATCTTTTTATCTGTCTCTGTTGTTCACAGGGTCAAGCTGGGCAGACCAGAGTCACCAGTGCCCAGCTGTATGTCTATGAAGAGTGACTTTTCAATGGAACATCCAACACACTTCAGAGCTGGAGACTTCAATCCTGACCCCAGGTGAGGTCACTGTTGTCCATGGAGTGTATCTGTCAGCTGGTCATGAGATAACATTGTGTGAACTGGATCACTTCTCCGTTTCTTATTTCCTTTGTTCTGTGAGAAGCTTAAGAAGAATAAAAACTTGACAGCTAAAAAATGCTGAAATTAAAAACAGTAATGTCAAACTGGTTTTATTGAGTTGAGCTCCCTGTCAGGTGTATGGGCAGCAGATTGATGACCACTTGATGATGATGGTGGAGTCAGGAGCTGTAATTATTATTGTCAATAAGGGCGTGTCCATCACTCCAATATTATAATTATTGATTAGAACGTAAAACCCCTCGTCCTCACAGTGGAACCTGATCAGTACGAGCTGTAGTCATGTGCAGTCTGAGTCAACAGGGTAACGTGCACTAGGAGATAGACAGACACTGGTAGGAGCAGAAAAACACTTGAAACCTGCATTGTATAGAATAAAATAATATACTGCTTGACAACTTGTGAAAGCAATAGAAAAGATACACAGAATGTTAGGTTATATACAGTAGTTAAAGATGGATTAACTGAAGATCATTTTGTTAAAAATGTATAACACACCATTGAGGCCTCATTTATAATATTGTACAGTGTTTTTTAGACATTGCTTACTGGGTACAATGTTTTGGTGACAAGGAGATTACTGCTCTGCATTTAGTCGAGAGAAGAGTAACCAGGTACAGCCTTGGACTCACAGGAATGTCTAACACTGAGGGTTAAAAGAACTGAGCCTGTCCGGTCTTATAAGAGTGACTGAGGGGAGTCTGATTCAAGATCATAGTATTCTAAAGACAGTGATGCAGTCAACCCTGTGAGCTGAATCACTATCAACAGTGATACACAATTTGAGGGATATAAGTGAAAACTAAAAAGCATTTTAAAATAAAAGAATGCTCTTCTTTACGCAAACGGTAGTTGGAGAGTAGAAGAAATAAGCTGGGTGTGGGTGATACCGATACTCTGGTATTTAAAAAGAAAACATAGGATGAGATGCTTGCATCATCTGGATTCCTCAAAATATGTCTGTGCTTTTGAATACCAACACAGCCTCTCCTGAACATCACATACAGTATTTATCGACAGACACATGTACAATGAACAAGAGTGTTTCTGATGGGATGCATATGGTTACCGTCCTTCAGCCCATTGTCCATGTGTGGAGATAGTAGATTCATGAAAAAACTGTATTGATGCTGTTCTCAGGGTCGATTTATCGAGACCCTGGATAACAGGGCCCAGTTTTTTGTCCATGAAGAGTGACGGGTCAATGATTCTACCAATAGAGTTCAGAGGTGGAGCCTTCGCAACTCCGAGGTATAGATTTCTGAATCATCTCTACCTTTCTTACTTAATTTTGAGCAAAGTGTGAGAAGGATAAAGATGTTGTAGCCAAAAAATGTTACTAAAGTCTAAAGCTACATCCAATGCAGATAGTGTATGATCACAGACACACGTGTTGAGGAGCAGAGAGGTGTAATTGATCACAGCAGTGATGAGCAGCAGAATATAGAACCTGGATTCCTCAAAACATGTCTGTGGTCTTGAAGTTGTTTTCACCTCATGTGTGACAGAAGCAGAGATCTATAGAACCAGCTCCCAGCTGTGTGTCCATGAACACTGAATTGACAACAGATCAACCACTGGAGTGAGGAAGAGGAGCTCCACTAGGACACTCAATCCATTTACACAATAAGATTAACCTGGATTTATAGAGCTGATTTCCCTGTCAGTTGTATTGACAGTACATTGATGTCAACCTGATGCTGATGGTGGTGCTGGGAGCTGTAATTATGCGTGAGTCCTGTAGTCATGTCAGGTCAGATTCAGCAGGGTGATGTGTGGTAGGAGATAGACAGACACTGGTAGGGTCATGTAAACACTTGATGCCTGCAATGAATAATGTAATATACTTCTAGACAGTGTGTGGAAACAATATAAATGACACACCGAGTGTTAGTTTATATTTAAAAGCAAAGTAAGGTTTAGTTAAAAGCAAGGAATTTATTGAATTACATTTTGTTGAAATTGAATAAAGCACTAGTGAGGCCTCATTTTATTTACAGTTTTGCTAAGAATTTGGTCAATGTGTAAACAATTTTGTTAACAAACAGATTACTGCTCTGCAGTTAGTCCAGAGAAGAGCAACTAGATACAATCCTGGGCTCAAAGGAATGTCTAACACTGATAGTTAAAAGAACTGAACCTTTGTAGTCTTATAGGATTGACTAAGGGGAGTCTGATTCAAGATTATAGAATCCTAAAGATATAGACACAGTCTATAGGGACATGAGTTGAAACTGCACAAAGAGTTGTTGGAGTGTGGAACGTGCAACACAGCCATGTGGTTGATATTGACACCCTGGTGTCTCAAGAAAACACAGAATGAGATATGAAACAATTAGCTAATAATTACCAAACTGGCTGGACAGGCTGAATAGGCTCCTCTAGTGACTGTAGTCTAGCTGTGTAAATCAGGAGCCCTATTTGTACCTGCTGGGTTTTTCATTTTTTCACCTTCAGGCTGTGTTGAATTCCTGCTGCTTTTGTAAGATTTGTAATTTAAGGTGGACCAGAGAAGGATTTATACATAGTTAAATTGAATATATAATCTGTGAATGATGAAAATAGTAAGAGATAAGAAGATCCCAGGTAAAATACACTGCTGATTGGAACAAGTAATAGGTTTATTCCATGCTGAAAAGAGAAGAAAGAAAACATAACGTTTTGACCGTGGAGCCTTCTTCAGGTGTCCTGAAGAAGAAAGCTCCTGAAGATGGCTCCACGGCCGAAACGTTGTGTTTCCTTTCTTCTCTTTTCAGCTGGAATAAACCTATTACTTGTTCCTTTGCAGCTTATGTATGTTGCTGCAGCTCCCCACTTGAACTACTACACTACTAATTTATCACTTATACCTACATCACCAGCAACATGATCAATGTATGACTTCAGCTTAGCAGCTCTGCCTCTCCAGTTGAAAAGTGACTCCAGGTCCTCTGAGCTGCTCCAGTCTGGAAGCCAGCAGAAACACCCTGGAGTTCCAGCTCATGTTCACACACTGGGACTGTGTGCTACCCCCTGCAGGCTCTTTTTTTCAGCCCATGAAGAGGGAATGGGGCTGTGAGGCTGGAGGTGAAGAGAGAGATCAACCCCAGTACCAGCAAAGTCACACATGAACATCACAATGGAAGCAGCAGAGACACTTGAACACTGACCAAGTGTGTGTTTGAAGTCACACATGGCCATGTACTTTAGCCTAGTGTCAAGGTGGGGAGAGGAAAATATGATGGAAAGACAGTTTTAGAATCCAAACCAGAAATCAACAGAGGTCAACCAGAGGTCAACAGAGCCAGATTTATTAATCCTGCAGAACAGGAGTTTTCCAGTGACAGAATCCACTGTCTAATCAACAGTTCTCAAAAATAGAAGCAGCTGCTTATCAACACATTTTTGTGTCAAAAAAAGCTCATTCTAGTTTCTATGTTCAGTTTTGCACTAAAAATATTCACATCTCCAGAACCCAGTCAAATGCACCCAGGTTGCACAAAAATGCTGAAAATAAAAACACAGTTCTACTACTAGTATATTCTCGTGATTAATGGATGGAGCAGTGTGTAACCACTGTAGACATGATCAGAGAAACAGAGGTGCTGAGGATCAATGAGCTGTAATTCAATACAGGAGTGACGAGCAGCACAATATAGAACCTGGATTTCTCAAAACACATCTGTGCCTTTGAAGGTGAAGAGAGAGATCAACCTCAAGGTCCTAAAAACACTAAAGCAGTCAACCCAGTGAGCTGAATTAACAATGATACACAGTGTGAGGGCGATAAGTGAAAACTGCATGGAGGTGCATTTCAAACTGAGGGCAGGAGGCTCATCTTTACACAAAGGGATGTTGGAGTGTGGAACAAGCAACAGTGCCATGTAGGTATACTGATACCCTGGTATCTTTCAAGAAAAACACAGGCTGAGATCCTAGGATCAATTAACTACTATCTACCAAACTGGCCAGAAGGGCTCAGAGATATCCTTTAATGAGTGTAGTTTAGCTATCTGAATCTAGGATATTACCTTAACCTGCTGCCTTTCACTTTTTTGCATTCTGGCTGCATTGCATTCCTGTTTATTTGACAAGATTTATGATTTAAAGTGGACCATAGAAGGATTTAATTAGTAATTTAATTGAATTCTTGATCTGAACTTGTGAAGGACCAGAGCAGTAAGAGATTAGAAGTTCCCAGGTAAAATGTATTACTGATTTATCACTCAGACCAACAACATCAGCAGCAACATGATAATGTGTGACTTCAGCCAAAACGCTCTGACTCTCCAGTAGAAAAGTGACTCCAGTCTCTAGCTGCTCCAGTTTGGAAACCAGCAGAATCACCCTGGAGGTTGGGCTCATGTTCTCACACTGGGACAGTGTGCTGCCCCCTGCAGGCTCTATCCTTCAGGCCATGAAGAGAGAAAGGGGCTTTCAGGCTGGAGAAGAAGCAAGTCAACAACAATACCAGCACAGCTACCCCTGACCTTCACAATGGCAGCAACAGAGAGACATTTATTAATCCTGCAGAACGAGAGAATTGCAGTGATACAATCTGCTGTCTCAATAACAGTTCTTCAAATTCAAAGCAGAAGACACTGCTAATGTGTACAGTACCTTTTCATGTTAAAAAATGACTTCATTTTCCAAAAGGCTGCTCATGAAAGTTTCTATATTCTGTTTTCCACTGAAAAGCATTACATCTCAAGAACCCAGTCATGTTCCTGTTCTCTACCTCACTGTTTCACTGCCTTTCTCTGTTTTTCATGAGCTCCCCGTCAGTACATTTTCTCATTATTGTTAGTGAGCTTCAGTCAGTTCAAGGTTAGGTGTTTGGTGTGCACAACCTGATCTTTTTATCTGTCTCTGTTGTTCACAGGGTCAAGCTGGGCAGACCAGAGTCACCAGTGCCCAGCTGTATGTCTATGAAGAGTGACTTTTCAATGGAACATCCAACACACTTCAGAGCTGGAGACTTCAATCCTGACCCCAGGTGAGGTCACTGTTGTCCATGGAGTGTATCTGTCAGTTGGTCATGAGATAACATTGTGTGAACTGGATCACTTCTCCGTTTCTTATTTCCTTTGTTCTGTGAGAAGCTTAAGAAGAATAAAAACTTGACAGCTAAAAAATGCTGAAATTAAAAACAGTAATGTCAAACTGGTTTTATTGAGTTGAGCTCCCTGTCAGGTGTATGGGCAGCAGATTGATGACCACTTGATGATGATGGTGGAGTCAGGAGCTGTAATTATTATTGTCAATAAGGGCGTGTCCATCACTCCAATATTATAATTATTGATTAGAACGTAAAACCCCTCGTCCTCACAGTGGAACCTGATCAGTACGAGCTGTAGTCATGTGCAGTCTGAGTCAACAGGGTAACGTGCACTAGGAGATAGACAGACACTGGTAGGAGCAGAAAAACACTTGAAACCTGCATTGTATAGAATAAAATAATATGCTGCTTGACAACTTGTGAAAGCAATAGAAAAGATACACAGAATGTTAGGTTATATACAGTAGTTAAAGATGGATTAACTGAAGATCATTTTGTTAAAAATGTATAACACACCATTGAGGCCTCATTTATAATATTGAACAGTGTTTTTTAGACATTGCTTACTGGGTACAATGTTTTGGTGACAAGGAGATTACTGCTCTGCATTTAGTCGAGAGAAGAGTAACCAGGTACAGCCTTGGGCTCACAGGAATGTCTAACACTGAGGGTTAAAAGAACTGAGCCTGTCCGGTCTTATAAGAGTGACTGAGGGGAGACTGATTCAAGATCATAGTATTCTAAAGACAGTGATGCAGTCAACCCTGTGAGCTGAATCACTATCAACAGTGATACACAATTTGAGGGATATAAGTGAAAACTAAAAAGCATTTTAAAATAAAAGAATGCCCTTCTTTACGCAAACGGTAGTTGGAGAGTAGAAGAAGTAAGCTGGGTGTGGGTGATACCGATACTCTGGTATTTAAAAAGAAAACATAGGATGAGATGCTTGCATCATCTGGATTCCTCAAAATATGTCTGTGCCTTTGAATACCAACACAGCCTCTCCTGAACATCACATACAGTATTTATCGACAGACACATGTACAATGAACAAGAGTGTTTCTGATGGGATGCATATGGTTACCGTCCTTCAGCCCATTGTCCATGTGTGGAGATAGTAGATTCATGAAAAAACTGTATTGATGCTGTTCTCAGGGTCGATTTATCGAGACCCTGGATAACAGGGCCCAGTTTTTTGTCCATGAAGAGTGACGGGTCAATGATTCTACCAATAGAGTTCAGAGGTGGAGCCTTCGCAACTCCGAGGTATAGATTTCTGAATCATCTCTACCTTTCTTACTTAATTTTGAGCAAAGTGTGAGAAGGATAAAGATGTTGTAGCCAAAAAATGTTACTAAAGTCTAAAGCTACATCCAATGCAGATAGTGTATGATCACAGACACACGTGTTGAGGAGCAGAGAGGTGTAATTGATCACAGCAGTGATGAGCAGCAGAATATAGAACCTGGATTCCTCAAAACATGTCTGTGCTCTTGAAGTTGTTTTCACCTCATGTGTGACAGAAGCAGAGATCTATAGAACCAGCTCCCAGCTGTGTGTCCATGAACACTGAATTGACAACAGATCAACCACTGGAGTGAGGAAGAGGAGCTCCACTAGGACACTCAATCCATTTACACAATAAGATAAACCTGGATTTATAGAGCTGATTTCCCTGTCAGTTGTATTGACAGTACATTGATGTCAACCTGATGCTGATGGTGGTGCTGGGAGCTGTAATTATGCGTGAGTCCTGTAGTCATGTCAGGTCAGATTCAGCAGGGTAATGTGTGGTAGGAGATAGACAGACACTGGTAGGGTCATGTAAACACTTGATGCCTGCAATGAATAATGTAATATACTTCTAGACAGTGTGTGGAAACAATATAAATGACACACCGAGTGTTAGTTTATATTTAAAAGCAAAGTAAGGTTTAGTTAAAAGCAAGGAATTTATTGAATTACATTTTGTTGAAATTGAATAAAGCACTAGTGAGGCCTCATTTTATTTACAGTTTTGCTAAGAATTTGGTCAATGTGTAAACAATTTTGTTAACAAACAGATTACTGCTCTGCAGTTAGTCCAGAGAAGAGCAACTAGATACAATCCTGGGCTCAAAGGAATGTCTAACACTGATAGTTAAAAGAACTGAACCTTTGTAGTCTTATAGGATTGACTAAGGGGAGTCTGATTCAAGATTATAGAATCCTAAAGATATAGACACAGTCTATAGGGACATGAGTTGAAACTGCAAAGAAGAGCATTTTAAACCTAGGATAGGAGGCCCTTCTTTACACAAAGAGTTGTTGGAGTGTGGAACGTGCAACACAGCCATGTGGTTGATATTGACACCCTGGTGTCTCAGGAAAACACAGAATGATATATGAAACAATTAGCTAATAATTACCAAACTGGCTGGACAGGCTGAATAGGCTCCTCTAGTGACTGTAGTCTAGCTGTGTAAATCAGGAGCCCTATTTGTACCTGCTGGGTTTTTCATTTTTTCACCTTCAGGCTGTGTTGAATTCCTGCTGCTTTTGTAAGATTTGTAATTTAAGGTGGACCAGAGAAGGATTTATACATAGTTAAATTGAATATATAATCTGTGAATGATGAAAATAGTAAGAGATAAGAAGATCCCAGGTAAAATACACTGCTGATTGGAACAAGTAATAGGTTTATTCCATACTGAAAAGAGAAGAAAGAAAACACAACGTTTTGACCGTGGAGCCTTCTTCAGGTGTCCTGAAGAAGAAAGCTCCTGAAGATGGCTCCACGGCCGAAACGTTGTGTTTCCTTTCTTCTCTTTTCAGCTGGAATAAACCTATTACTTGTTCCTTTGCAGCTTATGTATGTTGCTGCAGCTCCCCACTTGAACTACTACACTACTAATTTATCACTTATACCTACATCACCAGCAACATGATCAATGTATGACTTCAGCTTAGCAGCTCTGCCTCTCCAGTTGAAAAGTGACTCCAGGTCCTCTGAGCTGCTCCAGTCTGGAAGCCAACAGAAACACCCTGGAGTTCCAGCTCATGTTCACACACTGGGACTGTGTGCTACCCCCTGCAGGCTCTTTTTTTCAGCCCATGAAGAGGGAATGGGGCTGTGAGGCTGGAGGTGAAGAGAGAGATCAACCCCAGTACCAGCAAAGTCACACATGAACATCACAATGGCAGCAGCAGAGACACTTGAACACTGACCAAGTGTGTGTTTGAAGTCACACATGGCCATGTACTTTAGCCTAGTGTCAAGGTGGGGAGAGGAAAATATGATGGAAAGACAGTTTTAGAATCCAAACCAGAAATCAACAGAGGTCAACCAGAGGTCAACAGAGCCAGATTTATTAATCCTGCAGAACAGGAGTTTTCCAGTGACAGAATCCACTGTCTAATCAACAGTTCTCAAAAATAGAAGCAGCTGCTTATCAACACATTTTTGTGTCAAAAAAAGCTCATTCTAGTTTCTATGTTCAGTTTTGCACTAAAAATATTCACATCTCCAGAACCCAGTCAATTGCACCCAGGTTGCACAAAAATGCTGAAAATAAAAACACAGTTCTACTACTAGTATATTCTCGTGATTAATGGATAACCACTGTAGACATGATCAGAGAAGCACAGGTGCTGAGGATCAATGAGCTGTAATTCAATACAGGAGTGACGAGCAGCACAATATAGAACCTGGATTTCTCAAAACACATCTGTGCCTTTGAAGGTGAAGAGAGAGATCAACCTCAATACCAGCACAGCCGGTGCTCACCATATAGGCATTAACAGGTGTGGAGAGAGGAGATTAATGAAAAAATATATTGGTGCTGCTCACAGAGTCAAGCTGGAGAGAACAGGGTCAACAGGGCCAATCTCTGTGTCCTTGAAGAGTGACCTATTAAGACTCCTGCACACTCAGCACACAGTACTCTGGCCAAATCATGACAGAGCAGAAGGAAGAATATGAAGCACCTGGAATATCTCATTGTCTGTACTGGTACAGCAGAATGAGACCTCAGATCAGGGAAATGGTTTCTCCACCATAAAGCATCGCACTTCAGCAGCTGGAAGGTGGAAACTCTAAACAATAAAAAAAATAGCAGGACTAGTTAGATTTCTCAGTTAAATCATCTGGTTTTGCTATTTTCTAGAATAATGTATATCACATGCAATTTTAAATCTAGATAAAATGTTAATTTTTAAAATTCATAGAAGTAAACCTATAATTTCAGAGACAAAATAATATATATTCCTGAGAGGACAGACTGTGTCACAGCAAAGTGATTTAGGAAAAACACACATTCTTAATCAAGAAAACATGTAACAAAAACAGGATATCAATCTGTTTACATGAATAAGACAATTTACTTTAAATTGTGGGTGTGTGTCTCCTCTTGTCCAGAGCTCTGTGTGTGTCTCTCCTGTCCTCAGCTCTGTGTTTGTTTGTGTTTGTCTCTCCTCTTGTCCTCAGCTCTGTCTTTCCCTCCTCCTGTCTTGAACTCTTTATGGGTGTTTCCATGTCTTATTTCTCCTGTCCTGAATTCTTGTGCCCTGCATTTTGTTTTTGCAAGAATCATTATAGAGGGGTTCAACATGACTTCTGTGACTCCTGGTCTCTGAGTTAAAGGCACAATGTGAAGATCTCTGACTATTTTCTTTACTCACAGATCTGCTGGGCATGAAAACATGTCCTGTGATTTCTGCATTGAGACGAAGTTCAGAGCTGTGAAACACTGTGTCACCTGCATTGCCTCCTACTGTGAGACACACGTCCGACAGCACTACACAGTTCCAGCCCTGCAGAGACACAGACTGGTGGACATCTGTGGAGACCAGGAGCCCAGTCTGTGTCAGCAGCACCACAGAGCTCTGGAGCTGTTCTGTAAGACTGATCAGACTCACATCTGCAGTCTGTGTTCAGTGCAGGAACACAGGGGCCATGACACCATATTTATGTCAGAACAGGTAATGACACAGGTAAGAGACTTCAGTCACACTTTCTGAAATCAGACCTGTGCTGAATATTGACACACTTTTCACCAGCTGATTCATAGTGCTTCTGTGTCTCTGTGTTGTGCTGTCTGTTCCCTGTGCTCACAGATCTGTAGTGACCCGTGTGGCTGAATTGATACACACTCATCACTGAGGGCAGCTGAATATCTGTGTGGTGTTTATTTCACATGAACTATACAGTGTAAAACATTAGTGACCAGAACTCAATATCTCAGTACAAAAACACTGAGGGATAGTCTCTTATTCTTACTGTCGAACTGTTTCAGTATGGATGCTGTCATTCTGTCTTTATGAAAGCTTCAGATCTCTTGATTCCTTTAAATCTGCCAATTGTAACTCTTCCAGAGGTCTTACCTTTTTCTCTGCTTTGTATGTTCAGGATGTGAGGAGGGCTGTGACAGGTGAACCTGAGGATTTCTGCACAGGAGGATTCCGGGAGACTGTCCAAACAGGTTAGTGTTTGAGAGTGTCTCTCAGGAGAAGGACACACCAGGTCTCTGTGTGTGAATGAGTGTGCTTTGGCAACTTGAATCAAGTAAACATAATAATTTAAAGTCTTACCCACAGATTCTAAATATACAGTCTACACTTTATTGATACAACACTAAAACATGCATAACAAACCAACAAGAATAAAATAATATATTTGTGAATCAATCTGCTTTAATATGAATTGTTGATCATTCACTCAGGGGTTAAAGATGAGCCAATAACAAAGCTAAAATATATCAACTATTA